>NW_020956224.1:200532-205216 GCF_003031625.1 Empidonax traillii
GAGCCTCAAGGGGAAAGAAGAAAGTTTCCTGAAGTGCCCAGTTCTTCCCCCAAATTTATGGGATGGTTTGAAATCTCCCTTTTGTGCTTTTTGTAGGAATTCAGGCCCCAAATTTGAAAACTCCTGAGAGATGGACACGTTGGAAACGTTCATCCACTTCCAGCTGGAAGGTTTAGGAGCAGCAAAAATCGGCATTTCTGGGCTGTGGAGCCTGTCCAGGGTGGCAGAGCCAGAGCCAAGTGAGCTCATCAGAGCTGGCACGGTGTGGAGCAGGGATGGCCCTGCCCTGGGGCAGCAGGGAGTTGGAATGTGGATGCTCCAGCAGATTTCCAGAGGCATCAGCTCTCACCGGGGGTGCTGGTCAGAGGTGTGCTGCCTTGGGAAATCTGGGATGGATATGCCTGGTGCCAAAATCCCTGGAGATTTGCAAGTCTGGTGTGAATGGGAAAATTGTGGGGGGGGAAGTGGGATAAATGGAATTTTAAATGGAGATGCTGTGAGAGGAAAATAAGTTGGAGTGGTTTTGTGGCGGTAAAACAATTCGCTTTGATGACGGCGCTGGATGTCGTGATTGTTCCAGTGGGTGTGATGGTATCCAGCTGAAGGCTGGACTTATCTTGGAGATCTTTTCCAGCCTTAGTGAGTCTATGATTCCATAGCAGGCACCAGCAGGGACCAAACCTGCAGAGGTCTTTCAATTTTTTTACCATTTTCCCCTGGGTAAATCTTACCGTGGTGTCTCCATCCACAGAGATTTTCAAAAGCCACCTGGGCAGCCCAGTCTGGGTGGCTCTGGTTGAGCAGGGGGCACCTCCAGGGCTCCCTCTGATGAGCCTGTGAAAGGCAGTGCCTGCAAGAATTCCCAGTTTGGTCTCCTCTGCCAAAAGGCCACACTTAAAACGCAGCCTTTGGTATCTTCCTTTTTTTTTTTTAGGCTTCCAAATTCTTCAGGTCGCTCGGTGTGAGCTACTAAAACGTGTGCTAAAAAGTGAAAGCCCTGGCTAATTATGATGTGCTGATTAATGCCAGGGGACAAGTGTGGCAGTTGTAATGAATATTCATATTTTTTCAGGCTGGGAGGCAAGAGGAACAAGTTTTCCACGCGAGTGGAGGTGTGGGGTGGATCAACATCTCCTTGGCTTTGCTCACTGAGAGTTAAGCAGTGAGATTTACAGTTAAGTGACTTTCAAGGAGAACAACAGATTTATGTGGTGAGATGTACAAATGATGAAGCAAACTATAAGTAATATGGGACTTGCCACAGATGCAGCATCCTCCCAAATTCCTTTGTTTTCAGCAAACACAGAGATATTACCATGGAAAAATCTCTTTTCAGGGTGACAACTCGATAAGGAGCAAACAGGAACCAACCTGTTGGACTGAATTTAGGGGGCTGTGAGAGAGGGTTTTAACTTCCAGTCTTTTGAGGCTCATGGTGTGGAGGCAAAGCTTCCAGAGCTGCAATCACAGGGATGTGCCCTGGGATGCTTCCCAAAGGAGTTAAATCTCTCAGGAGAGCAGCAGCAGGGCTTGCATGACGTGCTAATTCGAAGGGATGGAGCTAAATTTGATTTTCAACTTTATTTTTCAAACTTGATTTTTAACTTTATTTTTTAAACTTTATTTTTTAAACTTTATTTAAACTAGGATTTGCAGAATTTACCTCCCATTGTGTCTCCCAGGTGCTGAGGTTTGTGGGTGAGGGTCTCACTCTGCAGGTGCCTGAGAAACATGAAAGCAAATTAAATCCCTGAGGATGGGTCAGACTTTGTTCACTCCTTTGTCCTTGGGCAGATCCAGAACAGGCATTAGTTTAAAGGGTTTTTTTCTGGATTTACACCAATTTTAACCAGGGATTGATCTTTTATTCAGTGGAACACCCTTAAAAATGGGACTCACAGTCCCAGGATGTTCTCAGTCACCTCTTTTTTTTCCACTAGTCTGGAAGTTAAAGGAGGTGGTTGATTCTAAGAGCCTTTGAGACATTCCTGCTAAAAACCAATAAAATCTACATTTTTGTGAAGTATCTATATTTTTTTAAATTATTAAAAAAAAAACAAATGAGAGAGAAAAAAAGAAACAAGCTGAAAGTGTGGGGTGTTTAATAATAATAATAATAATAATAATAATAATAATAATAATGATACTTGAGGTTTTTCGTATGGTGATTTTTTTGTGAGTAAGTTTTATGGTAGAGGAGAAGGATTGAAGGGAGAGCTCCAGGGAAGAAAGGGAAAGAGAACTGGGAAGATGGAAGCAGGGGGGAATCTTGTTCCCTTCCAAACCAAAGAGAGGGGAAATAACTCTTTCTGCATCCAAAATCTGCCAGAAATCCTCACCTGAGAATGTGGGATGGCACATCTGCCCATGGAATTACCTCCTGCCTCTTACCTCCTCCAGCATTTATGCCAAGAATTGTCCCCACTATTATTATTAGCAGGGATAATATCCCTAACTACTATTTTTAGTAGTTTCTTTGGCTGAAAGGCCTCTCGTTGAAGGTCTTTTGAAGCTCAAGGTGATGTTTAAGGTGATGGAGTTTGTGCCTGTGACTGAAGTTCTTCTTGTCAGGGGGAAAAAAAAAAAGTGAAGTTATGATTATATATAATTATATTATGCAATATATTCTCTATATTCATATTATGTAATGTATTTATATATATATATATAAAATTTAATTCAGTCGTCAGCACACCCACAAAAATTCTAATCCCAGGTGTATCAATTCATCCCTAAAATTGTCTGCAGATTCTGGTGGCCAATTTTATAATTCCAGGAAGGCAAAATAAAAAAAAAAAATGGATGAGAATTAAAACAGGCAAAAGGACTGTAGGTTGTTTTTCCTGAAAGTAGAAAACTGACCATGAATTTCATTAATTCTAATTAATAGCCTTCCTTGGCATTGAGGAACGTTCATCTACAGTGATAAAGTTTAAAGAATTGGGTAAAAGAAATAAAAAAAAAAAAAAAGGGTGTTAAAGGGTGTTATAATGGGATGTGAAATTCCAGTGGCCCACAGTAGCTTTTCCAACAGAAGGTGTGATGGAATAAGGGAATATTTGTCAGAAAGGAGCTTTTTCCATTAAGGAATATGTTCTATATGGGAGAGTTTTACAGGCTGACAAACAGCCCCTTAAATCTACCAAATGTGCTGCTGTATTTTATTGCAGACTTACCCCAAAAAGAACATTTTCAGGTTCTTATCAGTCCTGGGCTTTGCCTCTTGGATTTGTGGAGTGTTTTGGGCAGAGCACCTAAAATGGGAGAGATTTTTGGTGCAGCAGCCCCAGCTCCTGCCACGAAAAAGTTATTTACTGGGGAAAAAAAAAAAGAAAAAAAAAGAAAAAACTTGTATTTTTTTAATGCCTGAGAATCCCAAAGTCCTTTTATACATAGTTTATGTTAATTTAAATGTACACAGAGAGAGAAAATCTCACTGTACCGTATAAAAATAACTATATAAATAGATATAATATATATAAAAATATAATATGTATATATTATATATATAAAATAAAATGTGTAATGTATAATATATAGTGTATAATATAGAATAGGTAATATTAATATATTATATAAATTATACTTAACTATATTGTATATAGTATGTATATATTATTTATATATATCAGGAGGCTGTTCTTAGCAGCCTGAATTTGGTAAATTCACCCATGAGAT
This sequence comes from Empidonax traillii, assembly GCF_003031625.1. NCBI lineage: Eukaryota > Metazoa > Chordata > Aves > Passeriformes > Tyrannidae > Empidonax > Empidonax traillii. The sequence continues at coordinate 204,211 of NW_020956224.1, forward strand.
AACGAAAATTAGCTTTAAAAATTTATGTGGAGTTTTCCTACTCAACCAGTGCAACATTCCAGTTATCCAGAGTGCGAATTTGGAAATTCCCAAGATTTTACCCCCAGACTGGAGGGATTTGTGCCGTCTCCTCTTCCAGAGACTGAACACCAGTTCACCCTGACAGGTATCCTTGTTTCTTTTCCCACTGGGATGTGATTGCCAGTCCTCTGTAGGTTTTCCATAGAGGTAAATTATCCCCATTGCTCCTGGAATTTGGATGGAGGGAATCCTCCTCTGGCTGCTCCAGCTGCCTCTCAGCTCCCAGAGCCACATGGAGCAATTAAGGTTTTTTTTGTGGAGCCAGATGGATGAAACAGCAGCTCCCATCCCAAAACTCTGGCACATTCCATGGAGCAAAGTGAGACAGGAGAGGCTCCAGCGCTGGGAGAGGTTTTCTGGAAGGGTTTGGCTTTTTTAAAAAAAATTAAAATAATACGATTTTTATCAAATTTAATAGGTAGTTTATGACAAACCACTTATCTAATTCAGGTACATTGTATTAAAGTAAACCCCAAAACATCTGAGGAGCTGCTGACCCTCCAGAAATCCTTGTGATTTCTTCCTTCCTTTCCCTTTTCTTCCTTTCCTTCCCCCTCTTTAAAAAGAAAAAAGAGCCACACTTTTTTTATGGGCCTTTGAATTGAAACCTGAACGCTTGGTTTTTATGAAAATGCCGTTTCGAAATAGAATGGCTTAAAAAAAATAGAATAAAGAGTCACAGACTGACTTTTTATAGAGTGTGGATTTTCTAAGTCATAAAGTGAGTTTGAAAAATCCCAGTAAGTTAATTTGGAAAGGTTTTGTTTTTTTTTTTTTTTCTGTTGCCTCTCAGCAGGCAGGTTACCAGAAGGAGGGAGCTCTGTGTGCCTGATTAAATATCCCATTTCTATGGGTTATTCTCAGTTTATGAGATATTTCCAGATTATGATCTTATTTCTATTAATTTTGTTTTTTTTTTTTTTAA
>NW_020956224.1:205237-247502 GCF_003031625.1 Empidonax traillii
GAGCCTCAAGGGGAAAGAAGAAAGTTTCCTGAAGTGCCCAGTTCTTCCCCCAAATTTATGGGATGGTTTGAAATCTCCCTTTTGTGCTTTTTGTAGGAATTCAGGCCCCAAATTTGAAAACTCCTGAGAGATGGACACGTTGGAAACGTTCATCCACTTCCAGCTGGAAGGTTTAGGAGCAGCAAAAATTGGCATTTCTGGGCTGTGGAGCCTGTCCAGGGTGGCAGAGCCAGAGCCAAGTGAGCTCATCAGAGCTGGCACGGTGTGGAGCAGGGATGGCCCTGCCCTGGGGCAGCAGGGAGTTGGAATGTGGATGCTCCAGCAGATTTCCAGAGGCATCAGCTCTCACCGGGGGTGCTGGTCAGAGGTGTGCTGCCTTGGGAAATCTGGGATGGATATGCCTGGTGCCAAAATCCCTGGAGATTTGCAAGTCTGGTGTGAATGGGAAAATTGTGGGGGGGGGAAGTGGGATAAATGGAATTTTAAATGGAGATGCTGTGAGAGGAAAATAAGTTGGAGTGGTTTTGTGGCGGTAAAACAATTCGCTTTGATGACGGCGCTGGATGTCGTGATTGTTCCAGTGGGTGTGATGGTATCCAGCTGAAGGCTGGACTTATCTTGGAGATCTTTTCCAGCCTTAGTGAGTCTATGATTCCATAGCAGGCACCAGCAGGGACCAAAACTGCAGAGGTCTTTCAATTTTTTTACCATTTTCCCCTGGGTAAATCTTACCGTGGTGTCTCCATCCACAGAGATTTTCAAAAGCCAGCTGGGCAGCCCAGTCTGGGTGGCTCTGGTTGAGCAGGGGGCACCTCCAGGGCTCCCTCTGATGAGCCTGTGAAAGGCAGTGCCTGCAAGAATTCCCAGTTTGGTCTCCTCTGCCAAAAGGCCACACTTAAAACGCAGCCTTTGGTATCTTCTTTTTTTTTTTTTAGGCTTCCAAATTCTTCAGGTCGCTCCGTGTGAGCTACTAAAACGTGTGCTAAAAAGTGAAAGCCCTGGCTAATTATGATGTGCTGATTAATGCCAGGGGACAAGTGTGGCAGTTGTAATGAATATTCATATTTTTTCAGGCTGGGAGGCAAGAGGAACAAGTTTTCCACGCGAGTGGAGGTGTGGGGTGGATCAACATCTCCTTGGCTTTGCTCACTGAGAGTTAAGCAGTGAGATTTACAGTTAAGTGACTTTCAAGGAGAACAACAGATTTATGTGGTGAGATGTACAAATGATGAAGCAAACTATAAATAATATGGGACTTGCCACAGATGCAGCATCCTCCCAAATTCCTTTGTTTTCAGCAAACACAGAGATATTACCATGGAAAAATCTCTTTTCAGGGTGACAACTCGATAAGGAGCAAACAGGAACCAACTTGTTGGACTGAATTTAGGGGGCTGTGAGAGAGGGTTTTAACTTCCAGTCTTTTGAGGCTCATGGTGTGGAGGCAAAGCTTCCAGAGCTGCAATCACAGGGATGTGCCCTGGGATGCTTCCCAAAGGAGTTAAATCTCTCAGGAGAGCAGCAGCAGGGCTTGCATGACGTGCTAATTCGAAGGGATGGAGCTAAATTTGATTTTCAACTTTATTTTTCAAACTTGATTTTTAACTTTATTTTTTAAACTTTATTTTTTAAACTTTATTTAAACTAGGATTTGCAGAATTTACCTCCCATTGTGTCTCCCAGGTGCTGAGGTTTGTGGGTGAGGGTCTCACTCCGCAGGTGCCTGAGAAACATGAAAGCAAATTAAATCCCTGAGGATGGGTCAGACTTTGTTCACTCCTTTGTCCTTGGGCAGATCCAGAACAGGCATTAGTTTAAAGGGTTTTTTCCTGGATTTACACCAATTTTAACCAGGGATTGATCTTTTATTCAGTGGAACACCCTTAAAAATGGGACTCACAGTCCCATGTTCTCAGTCACCTCTTTTTTTCCACTAGTCTGGAAGTTAAAGGAGGTGGTTGATTCTAAGAGCCTTTGAGACATTCCTGCTAAAAACCAATAAAATCTACATTTTTGTGAAGTATCTATATTTTTTTAAATTATTAAAAAAAACACAAATGAGAGAGAAAAAAAGAAACAAGCTGAAAGTGTGGGGTGTTTAATAATAATAATAATAATGATACTTGAGGTTTTTGTATGGTGATTTTTTTGTGAGTAAGTTTTATGGTAGAGGAGAAGGATTGAAGGGAGAGCTCCAGGGAAGAAAGGGAAAGAGAACTGGGAAGATGGAAGCAGGGGGGAATCTTGTTCCATTCCAAACCAAAGAGAGGGGAAATAACTCCTTCTGCATCCAAAATCTGCCAGAAATCCTCACCTGAGAATGTGGGATGGCACATCTGCCCATGGAATTACCTCCTGCTTCTTACCTCCTCCAGCATTTATGCCAAGAATTGTCCCCACTATTATTATTAGCAGGGATAATATCCCTAACTACTATTTTTAGTAGTTTCTTTGGCTGAAAGGCCCCTCATTGAAGGTCTTTTGAAGCTCAAGGTGATGTTTAAGGTGATGGAGTTTGTGCCTGTGACTGAAGTTCTTCTTGTCAGGGGGAAAAAAAAAAGTGAAGTTATGATTATATATAATTATATTATGCAATATATTCTCTGTATTCATATTATGTAATGTATATATATATATATATATATAAAATTTAATTCAGTCGTCAGCACACCCACAAAAAATTCTAATCCCAGGTGTATCAATTCATCCCTAAAATTGTCTACAGATTCTGGTGGCCAATTTTATAATTCCAGGAAGGCAAAATAAAAAAAAAAATGGATGAGAATTAAAACAGGCAAAAGGATTGTGGGTTGTTTTTCCTGAAAGCAGAAAACTGACCATGAATTTCATTAATTCTAATTAATAGCCTTCCTTGGCATTGAGGAACGTTCATCTACAGTGATAAAGTTTAAAGAACTGGGGAAAAGAAATCAAAAAAAAGGGTGTTAAAGCTGCTTTTATAATGGGATGTGAAATTCCAGTGGCCCACAGTAGCTTTTCCAACAGAAGGCGTGATGGAATAAGGGAATATTTGTCAGAAAGGAGCTTTTTCCATTAAGGAATATGTTCTATATGGGAGGGTTTTACAGGCTGACAAACAGCCCCTTAAATCTACCAAATGTGCTGCTGTATTTTAGTGCAGACTTACCCCCAAAAAGAACATTTTCAGGTTCTTATCAGTCCTGGGCTTTGCCTCTTGGATTTGTGGAGTGTTTTGGGCAGAGCACCTAAAATGGGAGAGATTTTTTGGCGCAGCAGCCCCAGCTCCTGCCACGAGAAAGTTATTTACTGGGAAAAAAAAAAAAAAAAACAAAGAAAAGACTTGTATTTTTTTAGTGCCTGAGAATCCCAAAGTCCTTTTATACATAGTTTATGTTAATTTAAATGTACACAGAGAGAGAAAATCTCACTGTACTGTATAAAAATAACTATATCAATAGATATAATATATATAAAAATATAATATGTATATATTATATATATTATATATATAAAATAAAATGTGTAATATATAATATATAGTGTATAATATAGAATAGGTAATATTAATATATTATATAAATTATACTTAACTATATTGTATATAGTATGTATATATTATTTATATATATCAGGAGGCTGTTCTTAGCAGCCTGGATTTGCTAAATTCACCCATGAGATAACGAAAATTAGCTTTAAAAATTTATGTGGAGTTTTCCTACTCAACCAGTGCAACATTCCAGTTATCCAGAGTGCGAATTTGGAAATTCCCAAGATTTTACCCCCAGATTGGAGGGATTTGTGCCATCTCCTCTTCCAGAGACTGAACACCAGTTCACCCTGACAGGTATCCCTGTTTCTTTTCCCACTGGGATGTGATTGCCAGTCCTCTGTAGGTTTTCCATGGAGGTAGATTATCCCCATTGCTCCTGGAATTTGGATGGAGGGAATCCTCCTCTGGCTGCTCCAGCTGCCTCTCAGCTCCCAGAGCCACACGGAGCAATTAGGCTTTTTTTTGTGGAGCCAGATGGATGAAACAGCAGCTCCCATCCCAAAACTCTGGCACATTCCATGGAGCAAAGTGAGACAGGAGAGGCTCCAGCGCTGGGAGAGGTTTTCTGGAAGGGTTTGGCTTTTTTAAAAAAAATTAAAATAATACGATTTTTATCAAATTTAATAGGTAGTTTATGACAAACCACTTACCTAATTCAGGTACATTGTATTAAAGTAAACCCCAAAACATCTGAGGAGCTGCTGACCCTCCAGAAATCCTTGTGATTTCTTCCTTCCTTTCCTTCCTTTCCCTTTTCTTCCTTCCCTTCCCCCTCTTTAAAAAGAAAAAAGAGCCACACTTTTTTTATGGGCCTTTGAATTGAAACCTGAACACTTGGTTTTTATGAAAATGCCGTTTCGAAATAGAATGGCTTAAAAAAATAGAATAAAGAGTCACAGACTGACTTTTTATAGAGTGTGGATTTTCTAAGTCATAAAGGGAGTTTTAAAAATCCCAGTAAGTTAATTTGGAAAGGTTTTTTTTTTTTTTTCTGTTGCCTCTCAGCAGGCAGGTTACCAGAAGGAGGGAGCTCTGTGTGCCTGATTAAATATCCCATTTCTATGGGTTATTCTCAGTTTGTGAGATATTTCCAGATTATGATCTTATTTCTATTAATTTTGTTTTTTTTTTTTTTTAAATTCCCTTGGGATTTGGACACACTGAAGACGCAACAGAGGGAAAGTCAAAACCGGGACCAGCTTTTTATCCTCACCAGCCTTAAACTCATTGGAATTGTGTCCCCATTGTTATGTATCATGGAATCATAGAATGGGTTGGGTTGGAATGGACCTTAAAGCTCATCCAGTTCCAGGAAGGGACACCTTCCACTATCCCAGGTTGCTCCAAGCCTTGTCCACCCTGGCCTTGGACGCTTAACTAGTAATATTATATTATTATATTCCACAAAATAACGGAAATAGTGATTTCCAGGCAGGCAGCTGCACCCATTAACGCCCAAACTGAGCATTCCCAGGTGTCCCCATGGAGCTGCAGGCGATGGGGGTTGAAATGCTCAGGATACAGGTGGAAATTCCCAGGAACAGGGCAGTGTGTGTCCACACCGAGCTCTGGGGTGAGGAGGCCTAGGGATGGTGCTGGGTTATTTCTGTCCCTATTCACAGATCCTTTTGTTTCAGTCAGGCAAAGCTCCTGCTGGAGACAATGGGACTTTGCTGGCAGCAGGGAATGCTAAACAGGGCCCTGACTGAGCAAACTGCAGCTCTTCCATTCCAACACGGAGCTGGATGCCACCGACATCATCGGGACTATAAAGGGGCTGTTCTTCCCATTCCAGGCTGGATTTAAAAAAAAAAAACAACAAACAAAACAACCACCAAGTTTAGCTTCAATATTATCACTTCTTCCTCTCTTTATCCACAGGTGTCCATGGCAGGTTGTGGGCTCCAGGGGGGTTATCCCCCCCAGCCCCTCTGCCCGGGTCTGTGAAGTCACCGCCTGCCAGGCCGAGATTTGCTGACAAACCTTTTCAGCCTAATCCTTTATTATCTCAGCGCAGTCAAGGGCCTACTTCACATGAAATACTCGCTGCCACAGATGGCAGAGCCTGAGCCTGAGCCAAGAGCGGTGTAAAAATACATTTATTCCAGAGCAGAGCCCTCAGCCAGCCGGTTTGCTCCATTTGTCGTGTTACAGGAGGGATCCTCCACCGTGGTTCAGACTCGTTAAAGGGCCACATGGACAAAACTGGCCTGTTCTAATAAAATGTCACCATCACAGAGCGCAGTTTGTGTGCGCAGAATAGGGAGGGAGAAAGCTGGCTGTGGGCTGGTGGGTTGGTGGATCCGTTGCTCTCCGTCATGAAAAGTTCTTGTTAAGTCGTTACTTTTTACAACTTTATTGCTGGGAAACTTTAAAGCTTCATCTCTCTTCAAATAGTCCTGATCCAGATCTGGAATTGTTTATCCCTCTTCCCAAATCTGCCTGACTTAGAAAATGATGATTTCCTTGGATGTTCTGCTGGTTCTTCCCAGGGAAATGAAGGAGTGTGAGTGTGTGGGGACCAAGGGGTGCAGCTCCTTTCTGCTGCCACCATCTCTGATGACAAAACAATCTGGATTTTCCTCTGCAGGCTCTGGAGACACTGGGATGGCACAGAGGGATCAGTGACCTGAGCCACCAGCTCCAAGAACCCCCTTCTTTGGGAAGCCCAAAGGAACAATTAGAGCTGGAAACTGAGGTCTAACACAGGTAAACAGAGTGATGAGAAAGCAATTTTGCATAATTAGGAGAATACCAGCAGTTTTTTTTCTTCCTGACGTGACATTTTCCATTCCTGTAATTGTGATGAAAGGGGGAGCAGAAGAATATTGTGCTGCAAAGTTAAAATATCATCTGGTTGCAGGGAGAGGGAAGCAGCCACAGAGATTCCTGGGCAAGAACAGAGTGAGATCAAGTGCAGGAGAAATGCTCAGCAGGAAGGAACTCTTGGACAGGAAGTCAAAATAGTGGATTTTGCACCATGAAACTTTTGTTGTGGCTCGAAACATTTCTGAAGTTGCTGCTCAGGGTTGCCCTGAGCAACCTGGGCTAGTGGAAGGTGTCCTTGCCCATGGCAGGGGGTGGAACTGGATGGGCTTTAACGTCCCTTCCAACCCAAACCATTCCATGAATCTCTGAGAATGAATCTTGGATGAGAGATACTTCCAGCAGATATCAGTATTTTAATTTGTCAGGCTGATTTCAGGGTCAAACACCCAGTGTCAGACCACGTTCCAGGGTGGAAACCTGAGGGATAGTTCTGCTTGGTTTTATCCTGATGGAGTTTAAACCCATCATTCTAGGCACTGGAAGAGATGGCTCAAATTCCCTGACTTGTGTCTTTAGTTCTCGCTGATTATAATTAAAATGAGTGGTCAAAATCCCTTATTTCTTGGGAATAAGCTTCCAGGTGCAAACACACTCCCTTTATAGGTAGGCACTGGGTTGTGCTTTATTACTGGATATGATGGACTTCTGATTTTCCTATTGAAAGTCTGACATATCTGCAATTATGTTTTCTTATCAGCCTGACCTTCTGGAAAGCAGTGACTGGAGGAAAATAAATTTTCATTAGCCCTGCTCGTGTTTTGATGAATCCAGAGCAAGGTTGTGCCCCTTATAACTGAATAATTGTGTCCCCTTAGAGCTGAATGAGAGACCTCTGGCTCAGTATTCAACCACTCTCTTGTTTTCTAATTTGTTTTATATATTTTTTTTTTATCCACTCCAAATTTCCCATTATCTCTGGTGCTGAAAACAGGCTGCTCTTCTCAAGCTCAGACAGTATTTACGTGCTCCCAGCTGGGAGTTCAGATGGCCAAGATGAGTTTGGGAGCCTCAGAAGTTCTCCCAGGCTTGGGCACTATGGAATTGCTGTTGCTCTGTCTCAGCACAGTAATGGATGAAATATCAGAAATAATGGATTAAATAAGGGGGAAAAAAATGGATAAAATATCAAAATCCAGGGTAGTTTCCAGGGAGAATTGCCCACATGTGCTGCTGTGACATTACAATCTCCAAACACCACTTCTGTGACCAATTTTATTCTCCACCTTTTTGATCCCTGGAGATGAGATTGGTTTGGGTTCCACAGAACAATGCAGGGCAAATTCATGCACAGAGGTTGCTGTAAACCAGCCCTGCTGCTTTGATCAGAGATTAAAATAGGGATAAGTCCCTCTTGTCTCCCTTTTTCACCCGTTTCTGCTCCATCAGAGCAAAGCTCTGCCTCGGAACACCCCAGAATAAGCTGGAAAAAGAGACAACCCTGAAGTGTTTGTGCTGCTTAACGTAATGCCCCCCATATTTCCCTGCTGAAATCCCCTACTTGGCCAATAAATATTTCAGGATCAATGGTCTGGGGGGGTGACAAGGCTTTAATAACTCCAGGGGTGAGCTCTGTTGGGTGGCAGCTGCTGAGGACAACTGGAATTTGATTCAGTTTATGGCCAAGAAGATAATTTTCCTTTTTGGTGCGTTCTGAGGTAGGGCATAAACCAGTGGATTTTAGGAGAACAACAACATGAGTTTAAATCAGCTCTAGCATTTGCTAAGATTCTTTGGATTAAGATTTGATTTAGAGTCTTCAGATTCATTTGTTGCTTGACCCCAAACTTCAGCTATTATGGGACATCTTTATTATCCTTTGCTGCAATCATTTCTGTTTCATTCCCCCCACCCCATCCTGTGACTCCCTCCTGAAGCATTAAAGTATTTATATACTTTAAATCCTCCCTCCAGTGAGGGTTTTGTGTCTTCAGGAGGCCCACATTAGAAAGGTGTTTTTATAGATCAGTGAGACTGCAAAGAAATCTCATAATTTCCCTGAAACCCCATGTTTATATGGAATTTGCAGCTTAGCCATTAATAAAACCTGTATTTCTTTATTTAAGAAACCACTTTTAGAACAGTAAACAGACTCTGAGAGCAATAAATGAGAGTAAAGTGGTGTTATTTGCTACCTTGTGCTGCACCTTTTGTGGTCCACCTTATTTAATAAATGATCTCTGATTTAATATCTTTATTTATTTAATTGTTAAGGCTACCTGTGTGTAAATAAACCCCATCAGGAGCCACCCCTGAAAGGGCCAACTCTGGTGTTTGTGTTCCACCAGCTGTGATGTAGAACGTTCACTTCTCATTGAATGATTCTTTAATTATTCATCAGACATAACCTAAACTTCAGTTGAAATTCCACGTGGAGGGAATCCTGGCGAAGGCATCAGTTTGGGGGATTTTTAGGGATAACTCCTAAACTGATGATGACTGAGAATTGAGACGCTTTAATTTACATCCTTCAGCAAACAGGGAGAGCTGCCTTTCATCTGTAAACTTGGTGAGAGGAGTGAGACAAACAACCCTGTGCAGCAGAAAATACATCTATTTTTATTTTTAAATATCTGACACACTTTGGGCTCCTCTCTCTTGAAGGTTGAGCAGGGCCCTGCCCAGATTCACAAACCAGGTGAAGGTCAATCACCATTAATGCAGGAAAGCTGGGAATTAATGGAGGGAAGGAATGCTCTGAATTTTCAGCTGCTTTCACTTTTGGTCTCATTAAATATCTTTAGTGCAGCCCAAAATTAAAGGGAAGCCTCTTAATTAGTGTTTGAGGTGGAGGGAAGTTTAAGGGGAAGGCTGGGAGGGTGTTGTGCCTTTGGTTCCTTCTCTCAGCTGGTGTTTTAGGGTTGGAGAAACAGCGATCAGAAGAGTTTGGGGTTCATTTCCCTCACAGCAAACAACAACTCTTGCTTGGGGAAGGAAGGTAAGTTGGAATAATCTTTCAGTACTTTTGGACTACGATATGATACACTCATATTTAGCTCAATTAAGCTCAAGAATGGGAGAATTGCCTTTCCAATGGACAACTTTATTCAGATTTCTAACTACCTGACTCACCACCTCCATCAACTGCTTCACATTTGCTGGTTTTTTTTGAAGCACAATCTTATATTTCTTTCTCAGGTGTGACCTTTTGCATGTTTGTTGTGTTTTAATAATAACATTGCTGTGCCCATTTTACAAGCTCTTCTCCAAGTGACACTGTGTTGCTGTGGCAGTTTTTAGCTGATTTAAGGAACGGGGGTTTGGCTTCAACTCTTTATTTAAATGTGCTGCCTTTAGAAATTGTAATTTTTATCCAGTCCAGGCCACCTTTGTAACAGAGGATGAAAAACAACACTCTAATAATTATATCCCAAATCTGCTGCCTTATTAACACAGGGGATTTGCTCAGAGATGTTCACAATAAGGTCAAAAAAATTGGGGTGTTGCCCTGGACCTCATTTAAAAAAGAAAATATCTGGAATCTTTTTTGAAAATTGCAAAAGCTCCCTGATTTTTACGAGCCAGGTTTTTCTTGGAATCCCAAATTGGGATTGACTACATTTAATCATCTGCAAACTCTCCTGGCCTTAAGTAAAAGACCAGTGTAAACAAATTTGGAAGGTTAATTTTCAGTTTGGAGTTCGCTCATTGACTTTTCCAGACGATCCAATATGGGAAACCAACCAGGAAATGTCTCTTTAATTTACTGGTTATTGACAATACTCGCTGCACAATTGCCATGCAAAATGTAGTGTTTCAGTGCTTTTATTCTGAAGGAAAAGACCCCAAATTTAGACAATAATCAGGAAGCTCAACTGAGCACAAAAATGTGGGAATTGCCCTTCCAATATACAATTTATTCAGATTTCTGATTACCTGACTCATCTGCTCCATCAGCTGCTTCACACTTGCTGTTTTTTTACAATACTTCTGTATTTCTTGCTCAGAAATGAGCTTTACCATTTTTATTGTATTTTAATAATAACATCTGGAGTATTTCCAGGAGAAACTTTAATAAGTGGGTGGTGGGAATATTTTCCTCTCCTATTTCTCATCCTGTCGTTTCATTTGCTTAATACTGTAACCGGTGAATCTTACAGAGGTGCTGTAATTAGTTGGTAACGAGCTGTTTAATGCGTTGATTGAGGAGATGGTGTGGTTGGAGGGGCTCTGGGAGTGTTTATATTTATTCACAATAACTTGAAGGAGTGGGGTGTAACTTTCGGGAGAGATTTGTTGCAGAGCAGAAACATTCCAAACATTCAGTGAAGTTCCTCCTTAGGAATTTGTGTCAGCTCGTGAATATTTACAAGATGTGAAGAATAAATTAGAGAAAAAATAAACCCCAAACCCCCCACTCTTGTGGACTCTTATCAACTCCTAGTTTTTGGTTGTGTTAAGGACTACAAGAGGGAAGTGTAAATAGTCTGGAAACCCAGATGGTGCTCAAGCTGATCCTAAAATGGGTGTTTGTGTCTGTCCTGCCTGCAGTGGTTACACAGCACATCTGCCTTCCTCAGGAAGAAGCTGGAAGCAATTTTTTCAAGGCTCCTGGTTGTAATTTCTAATGAAAATTATTCTGTCCCCTGAGGGTCTGTCCTGTAGGACAGCCCAGCCCAGCCTGAGGATGGTGGAAAGAGGGAGAGTGCAGAAACCTGTGGGATTGGTGTGGGATTGGGGGCAGGGGGGGCCTCTGGAAGAGCAGGTGAAATGGTTTCTGTCACCTGCAGCAGGAACCTGCATATTTTCAGGGGGGAAAAAAAAAAAAAAGCCTCTGTGGTACTGTTTTTAAAATTTTGTGTTGCTCAGGTGGTTATTTTCCTGCTGATTTTTAGTGTCAGTTCCGAAATTTCTATTATTTTTTATTGTTTTGGTAGCAAGGACAGAAAGGGTATCTGCAAAATCTGATTTTTTTTTAATTTTTTTTTTTTTTTATTTTGCTGGGTAGAGAGAATGGAGTGAGAGGAAGAGCAACCATGTCCATGAGGGCTGAGAGCTGTTCACCTCCTTTCCTCCCTCATCCCAGCAATTCTTTGCTCAGTTACAAACACTTAATGCCAGTATGGAGAATTACCTGGGTAATCTCCATTAATATCTGAGTTTTTGTTAATATTTCAAAGGACAAGAAGGCAAGGAAACTCTTTTCCATACCCATAAGTGAGACACAAGAGCCCAACTCTCCCCAGTCCTCGCCCCTGCTTTTCCCACTCCAGTGATATTAGTGATAATCAGCATTATTTACAATTACTGACGTTCCATCCCAGGGCTTCTGGTGTGTCTGCAGTTCTTGCTGGGTGTTTTTGAGCGAGGAGAAAAGTCAAGTTGGAGACGTTTTTGCAGCCAAACTTTAACTATGTGTCCCCAGCCAGCAAGAGGCTCTCCAGGTGAGGCATAATGAGATATCTGAATCTTTTTGAATTAATAAATGCTCTCGAAGCAGCCCTTGTATCACAGCAGAGATGGCTCTCAAGATATCGGAGGGGGAAGATTGATGGGCTATGCAGATGCTTCTGCCATTAAAAAGACCTTCAGAAAGAAACAAAGCAGGATTGCTGGAAAGCGGGGCTGGAAATGAACGCCTGACTTTGAAAACAAATTGATGCCCCTCCCCCCCGAGATAATTGAAAAAGTTTGAAAACAATCAGGGAGGAACGAATTGAGACTCTGGGAGGGACAAAACCCCCTCAGATAAAGGAAGTCTTTAAATTTTGCTTCCAGACCGCTGAGAGATTTCTCCTGTCTGAGGCTAATTTTTATTTATTTATTTATTTAATTTCCTTATATTTTTTCCTACTCCAGACAGTGCAAGTCTGTGGGTGGGACACAGTTTAGGGTCCTGGAATGAGATTTGCACAAGGAGTTGGGTGCAAGGCCTTTTTTTTACACCAGACACACGGTGTGTTATAAAAACAAGGGGTGAAAGTGTTGGCAGGGAGGGAAGTTGTGGTTGTTGTTGGGGTCACTCAGGACGAAGGGGGTTTCACCACTCTTCTAACAATGTAATGTGTCAGCCTGATGTTATTGGCTCTTCAGTTAGCTTTGTAATTAACGATTAATGACTTTCTATGCTCATGAAACTGAATTTTCCCAAATTGAGATAGATTAGAAAAGAGCCTGATATCAAAGCGATCCTGAAAAGAAACCCAACCCAGCTCCGCTCCTTGGCCTTGACATTTTGCTCCACTTTGATAAATCTCTCTCTGTGTCACTGATGCCTGTGGTGTGATTAGTTCAGTATTGATGTTTTATGACGATAAAATTCCCATTTAATTTCTCTGTGTCAATACAAGCTCTCATCCCCATCATGATTTGTTTCTGAGCAATAAGTAAATCCACGGGGTGCCTGGTGAGCTGGTATATCAAAACCTGCCAATAATCTTTATGGAATCAAATATTATTTGCTTGCCAACGTGGCATTTTAAATAAATGTAGCCCTGCTAAAATGTCACTTGATTTCAGCAGGAAGGGAAGGCTCATAAATTATGGGGCTGGTCCAACACTCTCCTGCTGAGACTGTCCATGCCTTCCATGAGAACTGGCCAGGAAGTATTTCTACTTCTTGAATTACTATATTTTCTAATTCTTTTTGAGCCAAAAGCATTTTCCAGCCCGGAGCTGAGGCTTTCCCTGTGTCCCTGGAGAAGGGTGTGGGGTCTGCAGGTGCCCATTGCTTTCCTGACTCCAACTATCCCCTGTTTCCTGGGGTTTATATTTTCCACATTTTTCTCGGTTCAGGCTGAGATTTGAGAGCATCAGCACATCTCCTAAAAGTCTGAGGGTTACCTGAGGCAGGGCTGGATGTAAAAGGTAGTATCTTCACTTAAACTCTACAATTGGAGCTGATTTAATCTCTGCACTAATTTAAACCCCCCAAAAAAGAGAGAGAGCCCCCACTTTAACCTGCCCCTCAGCATTTGGAAAGCCCTGGTGTGTTTTTTTTAGATTTACAAGAGGAGAAAAAACAATTTGGACTCTGAGAACGCCCCTGGAAGAGGGTGCTGGAGGCATTAAGGCAGTTGAGGCTCAGGATGCTCAAGGGAATGACTTGAGCAGTGTCAGGGGAGCAGGAACAGGATCTGCTGAGTGATCCCCACGATAACTATTGGTGTGCTTGTTTTTAAAGGCATTTCTCGCATCAACCCCGACCCCTTGGGGGAATCATTTAATTTCCTGTTTAATTCTGGATGTTGCAAACACCTTAAGGTTGTTCTAAATTATGTATAGAACCAAAAGTTCCGCTTTCTATCCTTTGCTGGGTGTGGATTTGGTTTGGAACCGAAGATGCTGCAGATCCCCAGTTCAGCAGGACACGGGCTCGTTTCCTTTGCGGGATTTTTTGTTTTGCTCCCTGCAATCGGCAGCTCTGGAAGGTGTGAAGTGTTTTATGTTTCACTGCAGAGTAATCTCCATGTTAAACAGCTCGTTGTGAAATCCTGCTCGTTTGGGAGGCATTCAAACAGCTCCAAGTAGGGAGGCACAAAGTCGTGTGTTTAGGCTCGTACAGATGATATTTTCACGAGTTCTTTGCTGCTTTTTTTCTTTTCTTTTTTGGTAAAAATATTGTTCATGCCTATATTCTAATTATATTCTAGTCACAGCCCCAAATTCTGAACCTCCTGGGTTCGGAAATACAATATATTGCATTATATACAAGAATTCCTCTGCCTTTTGATGAAGTTGGGGTAATTAATCTCTACCAGGCTCGTTCAAACAAGTTTGAGTCGCTGACAAGACATTTAAACTGAAAATTCGTTGTTTACAGAACTTTTTTGTTTGTTTGTTTGTTTTCTTACAAACTTTTTTAAACATATGATGTAAAGAAAATTAAACCAGTGTGTGAAGGAAAACCTGGATAAACAGAGCTGATAGTCTCTTTTCCCAATACCTGTTGAGATCAGAAGCTTTGCAAGGCATCACGAAAGGAGCAATCACGAAGCTCTGGTTTATATCACTGCTAAAATAGCTGTAAAGACACCTTTTAGTATCTATAAGTCAATTTTGATGTTTCCATGTTGTTCACCTGCAACTGGGGTTGGTGCCACGGGAGCACAGGGGTGGGAGCAGATCCCCCTGAAAGGCTGGAGGCATTAAATTCTTCTTAGTTCCAGCTTGACTGATCTTATAAACCATTAGCAAAGTTTCCCTATAGTCTGGGATAATAGGAGTGAAAAAAAAAATGACTGTATGTGTACATATATACACCCAAAATAATGGAATTTTTTAATGTGAAATGGCATCAAAGGCTGAAAAAAAATATCACGTCTTAGTAGCTGCAACAAATAATCCTGAAGATGAGGCTGAGTGAGGTCATGGGGATTTACTAAATCCTGCTTATTATTTTGATGAGATGATCTCAGGCAAGTTGAGCTGGTGAAGGGTTTGCAGTGGTGAACGTCGATTAAAACCGATTGCAGGGGTAATGCCAGTGATCATCGTTAGCAGTGGCCGGGCTGTTACCTCGCTAAAAGTGCTTTGTTTTTAGCGGCTCCTACTCGAATTTCAGTTGCAGAAGGGAGAGTTGATATCATTTAATAGTCAAATATCTGGTTTACAGGAGGGGAGCTGCTCAGCAGCTGCAGGGTGGGAGCTGAGCAGCCTCTCTGCAGGCAGGCTCAGGTACTTGGACTGATTAGCAAGGTGAAGTATTCGAACTCTGAGGGCAGCGAGAGAGGTTTTAACAGGTAATGATCACGAGGAGATCATTTACAGCAGCTGGCAATTAAAGATGGGATCTCAACGAGCAGAAAATGCTTCTGTGTTTGGGGACGAAAAGGGGTTTTGATTTTTTTAAGCTGGACAAGGCGCCTTGTCAGTCAGGTCTGCATTTTGGTTTCCCAGCAGGTTTGGAGGGGGGAACGGGGCTGTCCTGTAGAAACCCTGACTTCCAGCTGACCTTCCCTTTAGGAAGAAGTACAAGTTTGTGATGGGACAAAATCAACAGGTCTCTGTCTGAGTTTGCTTGAACTTTTCTCTTGAAGTGAGAGAACCGAGTGAATATTGGCATTTAAAATAAGGAATATTAATTAAATTTAATGATGAAAATGTTTCCAACTCGGAGCTGGGGTTTATTAAAACGTTACTATGAGAAATGGATGCTCAAAGCAGAGCTAAATAATTTAGTTCATTTTAACTGTACATGTGCTCAGCTGAGTTCTTTTGTCTGTCTCAGTTTTTATTTGTGGTATAAACCACAAAAGCTGAATCTGAGAATAGTGGCTTTGACTTTAAAGGCAAGGAAGGTGGGATTCCCAAAATTACCTGGACTTGCTCTAATTCTTCTGTGTTTAGTGGGAACACGTGAAGGTGGTGTGAGGGTCACCATGTGAGGGTCTTTGAGCCACTCCAAGCAGTGACATTGAGGTACCTGGAGCTCTGAGCAACATCAAAAGGGGGTAAAAAAAATAACTGCCCTGCAGTGGGATTTTTCTGACATCCTTATCTGCTCAGGATAATCTTCCAGTTTACTTTAGGCCTTAAGACTTTGGTTGGGCTGTGCTGAAAACACGTGAGGCAGGTGATGGAACCACAGCCTTCTCAACAATGTCTGTGCTCTGCCCCAGTAATGTTCAGTAGGTGTTTCATTAAATATTGGGATGTCATGGTTGGTTAATGCAGAAAGAAATGGAGGATACAGGAGGAGAAGCTATTTTTTTTAGGGAAGTAATATTTTTAATTTGTATATAAAGACTTGGAATGAGGACAGACACAGCCAGCTTTCAGGGAGTGGATGTGGAGGAACGTGGATTTGTTTTAGGTGATGATGCAAACACCAAGCCTCATATCTGATCTGGTTTTTAATGGCTGGAGACTGGGGGTCCTGTGCAAAGTCCCAACAGACCATTTTGGCCCTCCCAGGAGCTTCTCTGTTAACCAAAGAGGCATTCACACAAATCCTGAAGCTTGAGGAGAAAAAAGTGTCCTCGTTTCAGCACCGAGTCATGATGTACCTGGCATGTACACGTTCCAAATTGTTTAAGCCTTTTGCCTTTGTGTTTTCCTGAAGGCAAATAGAATTTCCTAATGCCTGGAATCCGATATCTGCGAGGTTTATCAGCCCTTCAAAAACGGAGCAGCACAGAACCGTTTTTCCTTCTTAGATTTCTCCACTGTGGAAGGTTAGAAGGAGCTCAGTTGCTCAATAGTAGGAACGCTGTTCTTGCAAAATGATCAGCTTGAAACATCTGCAGTGTTTGCATCAGGCAGAGCAGCAGCCAAAAGAAATTACGGCATCACTCTGCCTCCAATGGGCAAAATCTTATTTTGTTGCTGCCAGCACGGGTTTGTGACTCTTACATGCCGGTGACCTTGGTCAGTGGTGAGTCTTTCTGGGGTCAAAACCAACTTTTTCTTCCATATTTTAGCCTGGCAGCCTTGTGTTTCCAAGGGCTCCAGTGCAGAGGCAAAATGAAGCTGCTGGGAGCCCATGCTGGAGCAACAATCCTCTGGTAACAGGAGAGTGGCAATTTTTCTGAAGCCACAAGCCAGCCATGAGCGTTTTCAAAGTTTGAAAAAAAATTCGTAGAAACCAGTGAAAAAAATGGAAGATCCCATTTCTCTGGTTATCTATGTTTATATAAATTGTATATAGATTTTTTTTATTTGTTTATAAATACTTAATGGCACAGAATAAGAATTCTGTGATATGAATTCCTGCTTGCTCCTTGTTAAGGCTGTAAATAGCAATTTTTGACCCACAACATGCCACGAGTCGACCCTGTTGTTGTGTATTCCAGATTAATGAGTCCTTTTATGTCATTTAAATAAGCAGTCTGCAAAGATGGCTGAGAGCATTTGTTAGTGGTAAATGATTTAGACAACATTCTTTGTGGAATAGTCCTTTGGAATGCACTTGTGGGTTGGAAATATTCCTGTCGAGAAAGACCAGCGAGAGGAGCAGTTCTAATGGAAGGAGAAAGAAAGGAAATATAATTAGCACTTAATGACTTATTAATGGTTTATAAATATATAAACAAGATCATTAGACTAATATCAACGGTTGCAGGCGGTGAAAGGCAGAGGAAAGCCAGCACTGTGGGTCTGGATTGATGTTCCCACGGCTGCCTTGGAGTGCTCCCAGTATCCCAGGGGACTCCAGGGCTGGGACTGGGGAGCAGGAACTCCTTGAGATGTGTCTCATGGCATGGTGTGTCCTGCAGGGAGCTCTGGTGGCCTTGGGGCAGGGGCAGCGTGGAATTGGGGAATTGTTCAGGTTGGAAAAGCCCTCTGAGCTCGACTCCAGCCGTCCCCCAGCACCAACCCCTGGTCACCGAGAGCCACATCCACGTGGCGTTTAATCCCTCCAGGAATGGTGACTCCACCACTGCCCTGGGCAGCCTGTTCCATGAGAACACAGAGCTCTTTCACCTCCTCCCCTGCACATGATGGATGTGTCCTCATTAAGTTAAAAACATTTAGGCAGTTTCCTGCTCACCTGGGGATTGGCTGCCCAAAATAGAAACACCACTTTTCCTGTTGGTGGTGCTTTGGAGAATTTCTTGGCGCTGAAAATTCCTCCAAGACCAACTAAACAGTCTGAGAAGTAACTGAGTTAATTAAACACCTAAATGATATCCCACTCCTGCAGAAATGCACCTCTTTGGGCATTAAAAATGAGCCCGTGATATTCAGGAGGATAAAATTACTTGGATTTTTAGAGGCTTTGCAGAGCATCAGGTGACCAAGAGAGTGCTGATGTACAGGACAAAAACGTGACCAATTGTGGTGTGTGGGTGGTTTAATGAAGTGTTAAATTTTCCATCTTAGGTAGTTCTTACAGGCTGCATCAGGGGGGTGATGCAGTTGGGAAGACTCAGATTCTCTGAGTCACTGTGGGATGTTTGACCCATCCAACCAGGCAGGGGAGGCATCCAGGATTAACTGGCCACATGTTTCTATCAGATCCTCCCTTTGCTTCCCTCACAACCTGTCCATAAGCAGCACATCCCTGGAGTGGGATGTGAGTGGGCACTGGGGGCCCCTTTCATGGAACTGGAATGGTTTGGGTTAGAAGAGACTGTAAAGACCAACTTTTTCCACACCTTCCACCAGCCCAGGTTGCTCCAACCTGGCCTTGGACAATAGTCTCTCTCCAGGCCCTTGGAAATAGTCTCTCCCCATCTTTCTTGTAGCACCTTCAGGCACTGGAAGGCCCTGAAGGTCTTTAGGGTCATCCCAAAACTTCTCTTCTCCAGGCTGAACAATCCCAATTCCCTCAGCCTTTCCCCAAAGGCTCAGAAGGAAGAATTTGTTCCTTAAAACTAATCTAAAACTCTCACCGAAGGGTTGTTATGCAGTTTTAATTTCCTTGCAGAGTTCAGCCTGGTACTTGGTGCTCCACCTGGTGAGTGCAGAGGTTTTATCATCTTTGTGGCTGTATTTGCTCAGCTCACAGTCTGCTCCCCTGTTTGCCTGATAAACAGTGCAACTGGTGTAAATCCATCTGATCAGACATAAAGAGATCAGAGACAGGAGGGGATGTGAGGAGGGAGTGCCAGAGCTCCAGGAGGGTTTGGTTGATCCTCTGGGGTTGGTCCTGCGCAGGGCTGAGGGTTGAACTGATGATCCCGGTGGGTCCCTCCCAACTCAGCATGTTCTGTGATTCCATGAACCTTTTCTGAGCAGTCTGGTGCATCTGCTGAGTTTGTTATTCCCCTCAGCACACACCAGAAATGCAGATGAACCCAAACCCAAAGGGATTTAAGTCTGGGACTGATGTCTGTTACTTCAGCTCTGCAAAGAGAAATAAAGGCAGACAGCAGGGACATGATTTGGTTCGTGATTAATAGGGGGAATCATTACAGAATAACCATTCCCTGTGTTGCTTCCCTGGATTTAAATGCACCCTCTCCAGCCTAAGCTGCAGTCTGCAAGCCAGGTTGACTTAAACATTTTATTATTGTCATAAATTTAGCAACTAATAACTAGTGGGAAGCGAGCCAGGAGTTGCTCCTGGGGAGGGAAAAAAAAACCCTCTGAGAATTTCCTTTGAATACTGACTTAGGTTCTGATTTTTTTAAAAAAATATATTACCATTAATTCTGGTCATCTGTCTGTATGCAGTAAAATCTAAAGCCTAAGACACGAGAGCAACTTTGGGGATTTTTGGCAATACTCTCAAATTGATCTGGGCATCTTCAGTCACCAGGAACGTGTTGAATGAATTAATGTTCTGTTTGATGAAAATCCTCCTTGCTTACAATGAGGAATTCGAGTGGACAGTGGATATATCCTGGGCAATCAGGCTCCTCATAAGGTCCCACTGCAGAATTAAGGGTGTTCACCACACCTTGGCAGAGGGTTTTAGATCCTGCTCGATGCTGCAGATGTTACAGTGAGATGAATTCACCCATTTTGTCTTCAGGAATAAGCAGGGATCCATCACGTTTCACTGACAAAACTGCCATCTGAGGTAAAATAATAACATTGATTACTGGGCATGGAGAAGAATGAAGGAAAAATTGATTTTTTTAAACATCCCCCGTGTGATTTGGAGAGATTAAAGTTAGATAATTCATAATAAACATAGAAATGGAGAGAATAAATAAGAACCCTCTTTAGGCCAATTACCCAGGCTGCAATAAATTCCAGATGACTCCTTAGCAAAAATATAGTTTATGGAGCTATAATCTATGAGCAAGTGTAGAGGCTGGATAAAAACCCTTCCTACATTTTAGCTGGGCTGGGAGGCTGAATAAAATGGGCATAAAATGGTGCAGCTCATTCTGGGTGCATTTCCATTTAAAAAAATATCTGTGCCCTGAGGAAGGTTTGACTGGATGTGTTGCTGTGGTTATCACACAGAATGTCTGACAGGAGTGTTCCTGTAGCTCAGCCTAATTGCTGGGGTTAACTTTTGCTGGAAATCTGAACTAAAACTACTCTGAATATATCCACAGAAAATACCTTCTTGGGTAAAAAAAAACAAACAACTAAATACAGAAACATAAATACAGCTTTGGGAAATTAGTCTCTTTTTTTTTTTTTCCAATAATTTTCTTTTTTTAATATATATATTTTTTCCCCCAGATTATGAAAGGCAGGGGATGAAAACCATGCTCTAATTCCATTAAGGCTGCAAAATACATCCATTTTGGAAGGAAACTCTCCATCTCCGTGAAGAGCAGGTTGGTTTTCAGCAGCAGCTGGGTCCTGCCATCAGCAAAACTGTTGTCAAAACACTCGAGGAGATCATGGCAGGTGAGTCTGGTCATTTCAAGCCATCACTGAAAGGTCACGGGCTGAGTGTAGAGCTGAAAAAACAACAACAACAAAAAAAATAGCTGGATAGCGAATTTTCTCCTGTGTGTCTCTCCCAGACTGCGTGACACGAGCTCAGGGTTGAGCAGAAGCGAGTCTCTTCGAGCTGTGATGTCACATGAGGTTTGCCCATCAAACTGTGTCGTGTCTTGGCACACCGTGGGAGGTGACAGCTCAGCTTCACAGGGCACAGCTCTCCTGGGCCAGCTCGGAAACATCCTGATTAAACAGACTTTGGGAAGCTCTGGGTCGGGAGAGGCAGCAGGGATGAAGGGGAAAGAAGGGAAAGCGAGGAAATATTGCCGGAAGAAAGTTTTCGTATCGGGATGAAGGCTCAAATGTTTTCTTTTTAAAATTGTTCTTACTTTTTAAATCAGTTCGCGGCTTCCTAATTCAGCCCGGAGATCTGTCAGGACAGAATTCCTGTTCAAAGGAACCCCGAAGGCAGGGAATGAAAAGGGAGGGAGATAAAACCCCTTGGCAAGTGGGAGGAAAATTGAGGAAGATTCTGTGTAAATCTGGAGTGGTTTTGTGGCGGGAGTAAAGAACAGAAACCTCAGGAGACTTTGGGAATGTCACCCCCTTTTACATCGCTCTGGACATTTTTGTCGCTCTTCTCCTGAACTTTAAAATTTTTCAATGCATCACTTGAATGCAGACGTTGAGGAGAATTTCCTAAATTATCCTGATCATGTACAATTACAGGAAACACACGGATGCAGCTGGAAGTTTGATTTTCTGTTTCTCTGAGCTCTATTCCTCATTAAACCCCGAGCCCAACGTCCTTCCCTTCCATCGTTTTTACTCCAGACTTTACTGATCTTGCCTTTATTGATTTCAGTGGAGTTCAACAGGCATAAAAAATGAAACGAAAAGGAGAATCAATTCCACATTAATTAGCCAGTGTGCATGATTTTCTGCTGCTTAATGACTCCTATAATCATCCACAACTGTACAAAGTGAGCAGCAATCCTGGCCAGGCAGGACTAAAAACCTCTAGCAGTGTATTTACCCATTTTAGAGAGTGTAGAATCTCCTATAAAATCATGTCTAGATTAGAAATGGCGACAGGGAGGTGGTGATTAAAAACAGCCTTATATGAGCTCAGACTATTTCCTTTTTCCCAGTAAAAAGTGCTGTGGAAAAGCCCACCCAGCCCCTTCATGAGCTTTCCCAGTCTGGAAAGGATTTGGAAAGGATTTGCAGGATCAAGCTCTTGGAACCTCATCTAAAGACCCCTGAAACAAGGGAAAGATTATTTACAGCTCATTTTAGTGATTCCTTGGCTTGTTCAGTTATTTTTTTTTTTCCCTTTTCAAACCAAAGCAACACTGGGGAAGGTTTTGCATTGCAGGAAGAACCTCAGTGTTCCTTACGCTGGGACTGTGGGATCTAAAAGCCTTTGGACTTGGATATAAAACAAATCAGTGTCTAATACACCAGAATTATGCCAGTGTGGGGCTTTTGCTTATTTGGGCCCTCTCTCGTGATGCTTATTTTTATTTGAGGACTGGCCGTTATTTTTTAAGACTTGATTCCAAACCTGCTCTTTGTATCACTCTCTTCACATTCCCTTAGTGCTGTAGGACTCATTAACCCTCAGGCTGTGTTCTAGAAACTCCTTTCAAGCCTTTTCCATGCTCCTGTGCTCAGAACTCACCTGGAATGCACAGCTGATGATGCTGTTCCACTGCCATACCCAGCGTTGACAAAATCCCTTCTAAGGGATCCTGATCTGGGATCTTTTTTTGTGGCAGAGAAATGAGAAATGATCTCAAATTCTTCCTTACAGGGCTGTTTAATTTCTGTCTGTAGAATAGGTGTGAGTCAGTATTAAGGGTTTGCCTTTGTAATCTATTCAAGATGTGGATCGACAGACAGAAGTATAGTGAGTGAATGTATTCTGCAACAAAATGTGCGTTCCTGAATGACTATAAACCCATGATCCTTTTAATGTTTAATATTTAGCTCTCCTTTTATCCCAGGAACACACTGAGAGTGATTGCTTGGATACAGATGGTCTGTCTTTGCAGTACTTTTCCCCCCCCTTTAACTGTGCATTTACACATGAATGGGCCATTGGCTCTAAATGGCAATAAGATCACAGTGAATTATATTCACTTTAGTGATACAGTGTCAAATTCAATCTTGTATAGAATTCCACATCCTTTCAAATGGAGGAAACCATTTGAATTTGTACCATCAGCAGCTGAACTTTCCCTTTCGTGGTTTCGCTGGTGGCACAGCTAGCTGGGGCTGGGAAGTTCATACACAAAGTCTGCCAGACATGTCCGAAAAACAGAGTTATTTTGAGAGCCAAATAATAGAAAAGGAATCTTCATTAGCAAAAATTAAAATCGAAGGAAAACTCATGTGCTCAGTTGCAGGAAAAATCAAGGAAGTTGCTGCTCAGAGAATTGATCGTCAGGAAAACTAAGAAACTTGTTGCTGAGAGTATTTACCAGTAACATGAAGGAGTTCCTAGAGAAGGTCTGGGGTGGAGAAAAGCAGTTGTCTCATCTTCACAATTCTCCAGTGACCTGGAGGTCAAGGGCAGGTTTTATCCCCAGGGATATGGAAGAGGATGATCAGGCAGGTTGGGATAAAGCTTTGCATGCCCCAGGAAGCTGCAGTTCAGTCACACAAGCCTCTCTCAGGGGTATGACCCACCACGGGTGGAGGGTGGAAACATCCCCCACCCCCCTCATCCCGTGGGATCTTGGGCCAAGCGTTCTTCCTTACAATTTTAGGAGTTAAAACAAACCCTGATCCAGGTTTTTCTCTGGTATATTGTGACTCCACAGCCCTGGAAAAAAAACCAAACGAACAAACAACAAACCAGAGGAGAAGCAAACTTCACCTGCACATATTTAAGTCTGAGTGTTCCCAACTGTGTTGCTTTAACGCCCATTTCTTTCCAGTGAACTTTCCCCGGGGGGGTTCAGGGATGTGTCACTCCTGTGACTCCTCACTGAGGACAAACAGGAACCTTTGCTGTGACCAGGGATGGTTTGGGAGTGATTTGTGGTGTGGGGGGAGCTGGGCTGGGCACAGTTCCAGCTGCACAGCCCTTGATCCCATCGATTTTTTGGCTTTGCAGCTCCACTGTGGAGTTTGTTTCATTTTCAGACCCATTTTTGGGAATTGATTTAACATTAGACAGCAGAACACCAGCACTGTTTTATCTGGGTTGCTGAGTTTCTAACATTTAGGCTGCAGTGCTCATTAAAAGTGTCCTAAACCCAAATAATTACAATTTTAAGCGCCCTAATTCGAATATCTTTTTAACTTATTCCATTTGTGTATTATCAGCACCCTGAATGCGTGTGTGAAGGAGAAAATAAGGCCTCACTTTTACATTTTAATGGAATTATTGATTTTAGTTGTGTTGCTGTATATCCATTTATCTACTACACCCAAATATTCATAAAGACTTCTTAATTTTAAGCCTCTTCTCTTTGCCTTCATTTACGTGTCATGACAAAGTGATTTATCAGGGAGGAACTTCACCAGTAAAATTAGGCTGTGGTACCACTCAAGTAGCAATTCATCAAAGACAAATTCCACTCAATTTTTTCTCATGTCTGCAACTTCATTATCTGTCAAAATCCATTAGAAGTTTATTTTCTTCTCATAGTTGAGGACTAACCAAGAGATTTGTATATTTTTTACACACTTGAGAACATCTATTCATCATTACCTTCCCAAAATTCCGGACAAGACAGCTAATAATGTCTCCTGCCATTTGTCTTGGCTCATTGTTGAGAAGCATTAATGACATTTCAGTAATTAGAAAAAATATTAGTAATTAACTGTGTTATTATAAGACCGTTAATTTCCTACATGTTAATAACTATTAAAAAAAAAATAGAGATAAAAGGTATTTTTGGGGCCCAGACCTTCAGCATAATGTGCATCAGCTGCACTAAATCCACCAGGTAATGCTTGTGCTGCCTGAGATGACTCAGTGAACGGGGTGGGATGTGAGGACCCTCATTTTTGGGGTAACAGGAGCACAGAGATCGGAAATCTGGGCAAATAAGGACCAGTCAAAGCCTTTTGGGCACCTCTGTATTTTGAGGAGCGGGAAGGTTATAGTTGCGAATCATGAATTCAGGTGAAATTGTGTGCAGTTGGTGCTGTTCAGCATTGTTAAGGGATTGCTAATTTAGCACAATAAGTATTTATGATGATTTTATGTTGCTGGAACCCTAAATGGTGATTTGGTGTCATTGAATTTTC
Source organism: Empidonax traillii (assembly GCF_003031625.1). NCBI lineage: Eukaryota > Metazoa > Chordata > Aves > Passeriformes > Tyrannidae > Empidonax > Empidonax traillii. The sequence continues at coordinate 230,094 of NW_020956224.1, forward strand.
TCCCAGAACTGGTCTGAAGGCATCCCAGGAAAAGCCCCGGATTAGGGACAGAGCTGTCAGGTTGGGCTCATTTAAGCTGCCAGGACAAAAGGTGGGAAAAATCCCAGAGAAACTTTCATTTGTGGGCATCAGCAAGAGAAATATATTAAATATATTAAGAGGAATACCTTAAATAGATCTAAAACCACATCTGTGCTGTGATTCTCCTGAGCACAGCAGTGCTAAAAGAGCTCCTTCAGGATTCAGCCAAGGAGTGCCACAGAGAACAGGAAGAAATCAATTTGAAAGGAAAGCCTTAGATGAATGTAGACAAATTTTATATAAACTGTGACCTCTCGATGCCGCTTTTTAATTGCTCCAAAATCGCTTTCAAAACTTGCATTATGAGGTTGAAACCGTATGTTTTTTCATGGAAGCTGACAATCCACGGACTCATTTCTGTGCCTCATTCCAGAGAATGAAGCAAAGAGTCCACTTATCGCTTCATTTACTGCAGGAGGTTTGATCAGCTGCCTTTCAGTTTTTCAGAGAATCTTGATTTAGTTTTGTTTTTTTTTTTAAGCACGTTGCTCTGTGTTTCTGCTTTGAGACACGATCTGTGTGGTGCTGTGTCTTGTGGTTCCCCAAGTGGGTTGTCTTGGAATCTCAATGAATTTTTCATTTGCCTTTCTCGAAGCCTTTGCAGACAAGACAGAAGTTTCTGGCTGCTTTCAGACAAGCACAGGCAGAGACTGAAATATCTTGTGATGGAAAACTGAGTTTATCAGTTGTTTGATCAAGGACAAGGGAAACGTTCCCTGAGGAGAACACCTCGGTATTCCTGATTATTTTTGTTCTTGAAAGACAGCACAGGCAGAGAGAGATTGCGTGGAATGATTTTATTTTATTTTTTACGTTGTGACATTCAACCTTTGTGTAGATGTGACACCTTTCTCATCGAGTTGGTTCGGAATGAACGTCATTCACAGAAAGTGAATCTCTTTTACTCAGTGTGGGATTTCGGGGCGTGGGAAATGGTGAAGCGCAATCTTTATAATATAAACCATTCAAGGTCTGCCAGGTTGAGCAGATTAAGTGCTCAAAGACACTGACTGATGCAGAGAAGTGCATGGAGAGGGCCTACGAAAGAGGTGGAGAGGGAATTTGGACAAGGCCCAGAAAAACAGAAATTCTGAGATCCTGAAAAAACCCTTTGCAGCTCAAGGCACTGGAAGGGGTCAAGTTCTTGCTCCAGTTTGGCTGTTTTGTGGCAGTTTTAGCTGAAATTGTGTGTGGTGCATTCAAGAAGGGAGCAGGGCTTGTGCCTCTGTGATGGAGGTTGTTCCTCATTACAACCAAGTTTATTTTAATGGTAGGCTGATTTTTCTGCATGTTATATAAAGTCTATCTTTCCCCCCCCCCCCCAAGAATTACCAAGGGGAAAATACCCCATGAAATGAGACATTAAATATTTAACCCATTTTCAGAGAGGAGCAAACACAAATTTGAAGAAAACTCCTGAACTATTGTGCCTCGGATTTAAAATTACCCCTTCAGGGTGACCAGTGATCTTCAGATATCGAAGAGAGAGGAATTCTGATTATTAAAATGCGTGTTATTAAGCACAATATGATGGTGTTTAACAGCTGAGCACTGATGGATATAACAGAGTACACACAGGGATGTTTTCTGCCTGGGGAGTTTGAAGTCTGGAGCAGGAAATTCGAGCAGTAATTTCAATAATTTATCCAGTGGGAGCCAAAGGAGCCTGGTTTCCCGTGGGAACATGCGCATCCCTGGGCACAGGGGACGTGGTGCTGCCCAAACAGCTGCACTTCTCCCCTTGTGATGTGTTTTCATCAGAAGATGGCAGCAAAATCTCATTAACTGTGTCACGGGCTCTGCTCAGACGTTTCCATCCTGAGGGCTCTGCTGGGGCCAGCTCTGACTCCATTTCCTGCTCCAGACACCCCAAGGCCTGATGAGATCCATGGAATGCAGGGGGCTGATCCTCTCCTTTCTCTCGTTTCCCAGCACAGCTGTTGCAGAGATGCTTTCACAATGACTCTTGACTGGAACGAGCACATTCCAGAAATATCATTAGCCTGGAGCCAGGCTCTTCCCAGTGGTGCCAAGAGCAGGATGAGAGGCAATAAGGCAGGAGCTGATGCCCAGGAATTTCCACCTGGACACGAGGAAGAACTTTTTCTGTTGAGTGACCGCACACTGGAGCCAGAGCAGAGAGGGTGTGGAGTCTCCCCCTGGGGAGATGTTCCAGAACCATCTGGACACAGCCCTGTGCTCTGGGATGGGACCAGATGACCCACTGTGGGAATCTGGGAGCATGTGGAAGCCCTGCTTGCACCCCAGGGCTGATGGACTCCTCCCAACCCACTAGGGCAAGCGGTGCAGCTGAGAGGGCTCCACCCTGGTGGCCCCCCTGGCCACAACCATCCACCTGGTCAGGGCAATTCCTTGTGTCATCGTGAAGCTGATACTTCTAGACAAGTGGGGTGAGGGGCCTCAGGCAGGTTTCTGTCGCTTGGCTGGACCAGTTGTGCTCTGGATGGTTTGTTTTTGGTGGGATCACTCAGGCTGGACTGTCCCTTGTCCATCCGAGCCCTCTTGGTGTGGCTTTGTGGTGGCCACCTGCGGGTTTTTGGTGGCCACCTGTTCATGCCTTTGGCACAACCAGCCCAGGTGAGCCCTGGGCTCCTTCCCAGGGTTTCTGCAGCCAAACCCCAGGTTTCCACAGGCCCCATTCCCTCTTCCCTCTGGTTCTGAGCCACCAACCCTGATCCTGGTGAACCACAATGCTGTGGCTTTGCGCCTGTTGCCAGGGCACTGCTCTCGTGGTGTGGGTTCAGCTGGAACCAGCACCGAGATTTGCCGGTTTGCTTTAATCTCTTTAATCTTTCCTTGGCTCGCAGTCGCTTTTTGGGAGCTGATGTTAGAGCTGAGGCTTTCCTGGAGGGCTTTGGCTGCACACTGATGCCTGTCTTTCTATAGAAAGAACATATCCAGAGGCACCTTTCATTCCTCTTCCTCCAGGAAATGCCAAGTGCACAGCTCTGGCTGCTGGTGCCAGGCACAAGTGACATATGTTTCTATATATTTTAATAGGAATTAAGATTTGTGTACACTAATGCCTGACAGCATCTTGAAATGATCACATGGAATTCATACAGGAGTCATGATTTGGTTCCAGAGTTGCTCTTTTCTTTTCTTTTTTTTTTTTTTTTTTAATAAACCAAAATGCTCTTAGGTTAACTTCAAAAATAGGCATTGAATTTCTCTGTAGCATTCTGGGTATTTTCTCTCTAAAGAAGTGTCTGTAATTTATGATCTGTAATTAGAATCCAATTTAATAATTACATGTCCTGCAAGGAAATGTTTCTTGAGCAGGGCTTTGTTCTTGTGCAGCTGCTGGAAGCACAAAAGCTGTGGATTATAAGGAATGGTTCAGATGAAAATGGACTGTTGAGGGCAAAGTACCTTCAGAAGTGATCAGAATTGCTGAATGATAAATATGGTTGATCAAATTGACTTTGCTGCATCTTCTATAGTGTCAAGATATCCATCTCATAAGCCTGCATGGCATAAATCACTCTGGATGCAAAAAAGATTAATTTTTGTGACTGTTTAATGACGATTTTCTACATGAAATTTGGCAGATCAAAGACAGGGTTTGTATGGTTTGTCTTTCCTCTAGGAAATACCATCACAAAAAACTTAAACTGCAAATTCCACAGCAGTTTTTTCTAGGATTTCCTTCTTATGCTCAAAAGGATACACAAAAGCCTTTATCCACCACATTATTAACTTCAGGCTAATTCAGAACGATTTTGGCCTTAAACATGAATAATTTCAGACTGACCCGATGACAGGTTAAAATTCTTTCCTAAACTATGGAGTTTAGCTAAAGGATCATGTACTCATTTCATTAACTTCTTCTTCCAGGCACTATTGTACCTTGGAAATGACTTAATTAGTTGAAATTCATAGCAAAGGTTTTTTGGAAAGCTGCCTGCACTAGGAAATGGGGATAATACACATACATATTTCTGGCTTGTGCTCTGCGAATTGAGCATATAAATTGGTCAGATCTTCAGAGAATGCTGTGAAGTTTTAAATTTAAGGCAACAGGCAATTTCTGTAATTGCTGGGGACAACTGGAGACCTGATTTGGTGTCTCCTCACGTGTTTTATTCCCCTGCTGGGTTATAGTGCTGATGAAAGAGTTGAAAGGAGGATGGCATTGGGCTCAGGTGACTGGTAAAGGGTGCATAATTTACATTAGGAGATTCAGCTGGTTTAATTTTTTTCACTGAATCATTAAGGTTGGAAAAGCCCTCCAAGGTCATCCAGCACACCCTGTGCCCTGTCCCCACCTTGTCCCCCAGCCCAGAGCACTGAGTGCCACGGCCAGGCCATCCTTGGACACTTCCAGGGGTGGGGACTCCAAACCTCCCTGGGCAGCCCCTGCCAATGTTTAACAACCCTTTCCATGAAGAGATTCCTCCTGATGTCCAACCTGAGACCCCCCAGCACTGTGAGATGCTTGTAGGGCCTGCAGGTCTGAACTGCAGGATGTGTGGTCGGAGATGGAGCGGGTGAGGGGTGGAAGAGATCAAAGCAGATGTTTGCAGCTGCAGAGCACAGCTGGACATGTTAATGAGAAAGATCTGAAGCCATTGGAGAGTGTCCAAAGGAGGCCACGAGGATGGGGAAGGGCCTTGGTTTGAAGGCGTGTGAGGACACTCAGGGCACTTGGTGTGTTCAGCTGGAGAAGAGGAGACTGAGGAGAGACCTCCCTGCTGGGGAGACCCTGCCTGGGCAGGGGCAGAGGAGGGGCAGGACTGAGCTCTGCTCTGGGGGGAGCAGGGACAGCCCCCAGGGAATGGCTGGAGCTGTGTCAGGGCAGGGACAGCCCCCAGGGAATGGCTGGAGCTGTGTCAGGACAGGCTCAGGGTGGATCTCAGGGAAAGGTTCTTCCCCCAGAGGGTGGTTGGCACTGAACAGGCTCCCCAGGGCAGTGGGCACAGCCCCAAGGCTGCCAGAGCTGCAGGAGGGTTTGGCTGATCCTCTGGGGCACAGGGGGTGACTTTGGGGCTGGGTCTGTGCAGGGCTGAGGGTTGGACTGGGTGATCCTGGTGGGTCCCTCCCAGCTCAGCCCATCCTGTGATTCTGTGATTTCCACCTGTGCCTGGGTAAGGAAGCAGTTTAATGCTGGTTTTCCAAGTACACAGAGAGAAGTGAGTGGAAACTCTCGAAGGACTAGAGCTTAAATATGATTTGAAATATTAATGTGACCTCATTTTCAGGTGGTGGGACTTCCTTGAGCAAAGCCATATGTTGAGGTCACTGGGGAGACCAGGATGCTCAGACTGGATTTGGATGAATGTGACAACACTGACCTCCAGCACTGAGACAAGATCAGGGGCTTGACAGTTTTCTCCTCTGTCCTTTCTCCTTCAGATATTCCAGAAGGAGATGCGCAGCAAGGGCAGGCAGCTTTCTCTGTATCATATCACGTGCTGAGGTGTCAAACCACAGAGATACTTTTTTTTTTAGGCTGCTGCTGTACCTTTTCTTGCACTTCAAAAGATTAAATTGAACTCCCCTTAAATGAAAAGCAAGAGCCCAAGCTGATAAATCAAAGAGGATGTTACCCTGTGCTCCAGCATTAAAGATGGATGGGTTCACTCTGAATCTCCCTGGCATGGAAACGTCTTATTTGGCCTCTCCTTGGACCTCTGTCCAGAGCTGTGACTGTGGGCTCATGGCATCTTGCCAGTCCAAATCTTCCTGCAGTGATTCCTCCACCTGCAGAAGTAGACCAAGCACCTCCAGCATTTTTAGGGCTTTTCCTGGTGATTCTCGTGGGGAAGGAGTGAACGAGCCACGTGTTATGTCCATCAGTGTAGGAGATCACCTGCAGCACTTGAGGTCTCGGCAAAAATGAGGTGGCTGGTGTCTGTTGTGGCATTACTGAGGTGTTTGTGGTGTCTTCTGCAGGTCTGGCATCCAGGAGCTGCCTGTGGCATTTGGAGTTACTGATGGAATGGCTGCAACCTCAGCCAGCCCTTCCCTGTCCAAGCAGAGCGACTGTTCAGACAGGTTTGCGGTGTTGGAGTTGAAAAATTGAGCCTGTTATCAAGCCCAAAATGGAGTTGCAGATGGGCTGTGAGGACAAGAATGTTTGTCACATCAGGCACTGGCAGCACCAGCGCCGTGGGACATTTTCTGAGCATCCCAGGAGCATCCTGAGGGCCCCAGTGTTGGGAGAAGGGATCTCCCAATTTTGGCAGCCAAATTACGGAGTGCCCTGGCTCGTTGTACGTTCCAAGCGTCTCTAACATTGCATTTCCATGTAAAAAATTGCCAGCCTCGCCCTGGGAACATTACAAGGAGTCCCAAAACCAGGCTCAGGAGTGCAGGTATTATTTTGTACCTCTCACTGAACAAAGAGAGTGATGAGTTGCTTGTCCCCACATAGATGATGAATATGAGGTGGTACAAGACAGTGTTTTGGTCCTGTGTGAAGATTGATGGATTTGGGCAACGCTGCATTTTTTTTTTTTTTTCTTTTCCCCCTACAACCAAATTCTATTCAAAATCCTCCCATTCAGCAACTCAGGAAAATTAATTGAGCTGCTTTATGTGCCTTGGACTTATTTCCATATTTTAGCCTACCCTTTCTAAAATAATTTAAAAACCTTTCAAGATCCCAACATTACAGAGGCTGGGAAACTACCAAACAGACACTCCAGTGTTATTCCTGTTGAAATATCTCATATTTTTGCAACTGAGCAAGAATTAGGATAATTTTTAATAGCAACATATGGCAGTTACTACTGAAAACCTTTTTGAGATACTCCTGACTTGTTCATCTATTGCTGCAAGTGTTGGAAAAACAATGGGAAATTCCTCTGGAACTGAATATTTGTTTATTGCCAGAGTGAACTATTACATTAATCACACTGTGTTTAAAGGGCAGCATTTGCATTGGTCTGACCAATGAATCACAACCAACAATTTCCTTTTTTAGAGCTGAAAGGAGAAGAGAACGTACACTGTTAGTAAATGATCCATAAACATCCCCTGCAAAGGACAACTGTACATTGGAAATCACCGTTTAGGAGAGAGAAAAACAAACCCCACCGTGCTGAGGGCCCCAGAAAAGTCATGACCCTTGTTCACACTGGTGAGTAATTTCAGCTTTTTGGGCATGTGAAGCGGCTGATGTGGCACCTCCTGGTCTCTGGAAGCCCTGAAGATTTGGGGTTTAGTGGATTTTTTTTTTTTTTTCAAGGCATTGGGTTTGGTTTTGAGCTAATTCAGCACCAGTGTCTTTCAGGGTAATCTGGAGTTATTTTAGCATTCAAAAGAATATATTTGTGGAAGTCCTTGGAGACTTTCCCAAAAGGAAAAAGTCGCCATGTGAGAATGTGTAGCGAACAATATCCACATAAATTACAGCTGGAGGGATCTTACATATTCTAATGGGCTCAGACCGTGAACTCTTGAAATTCTGATATAAATTCCGAGGCTCCCATTAATTATTCCCTTTCTTTTCGAGAGCTGGTGGTGGCAGCAGCATGAGAGATGCGCTGTGGGTGATGGTTCTCCCGGTGACTCACTCCTGCCCTCAAGCAAAGCACTTAATGTGGCCAGGGCTCACCTCAAAAAGGGCCAGTGTTGCTTTTCTCGGGGTAATTCTCCTAAATTAATGTCTGAGAGATGCTTCCAGTTCCTAAAATAAAAGATGCCTCCAACGATTCAGCATTTGCCAGGGAAAATCAGAATTCCTGCAGCTGATGCAAAAGGAGTTTGAGATGTGCACTTTCCTTCTGTTCCACGCAGAGAAGCCCCGAGTTTCTCAATGGAAAGGGACAATTGATTATATTTTTTTGCAGTTAATGCTGGAATCAGAGGAGGATGGCAGTGAATTTGTTGTGTTAGAGACACATTACACCTCTGATATTCCCTGCAGTACCACCCTTGGGAGACTCTGATAAACGAGGGCTTTTTAGCGGCAGATCTTTTGTGTGTTGAACTTTCCTGGTCGCAGAGGTGCTGCTTTTCCATGGATTTCCTCTCAGTGAACGCAGCTGAGCAAAGTGCCTGTCCAAATGCAGCCCCTGAGGCTTCTCATCCCCCCTGGAGGTGACTCCAGTGAAGATCTCCCAGTGTTTCAGGGGAATTCTGGTGCAGGGAGAGGCGGGGAACTGGCACTGGGGTGGAAGGAGGGGTGGTGAGAGCTGGGGGGATGTTGACAAGTGCCAAGGAGAGGCTTTGCTGTGCAGAGCCATTAATCCTCCTGCTCCTGCTTGATTGCCTTTGGCAGCAAACAAGGCTGGGAAGGCTTCAGATAAATCAAGTAGCTGGCTGTCTCCTGGCTCAGTGCTTCCACAGGGATGTGGAAATGCTGAAGCTCCTCCCTCTGCTGTCCCCTAAGGTGTCCAAGCAGTGGCTTCCCAAATCAGTGAGGTGGAATTTGTACCAGTTTCTGCTTTTTGGTTGTTTCTGATTTATTTTTCTGGGGTTTTGTGCTTGTTTTGATCCACACACCTGCTGGGAAGGTGAGGAGCAATCATGGTACGAACAGCTTTCTGTGAAGGAGTGAGGTTGGGGCAGTTTTGCAGGTTTTGTTATCTCAGCTAGATCCTGAAAGCACCAGAAGCAGCTCCCCTCTCAACTTTCCTCCCTAAAAAAAAATAACAGGGGAGCCATTCCCTGTGTCCTGTCCCTCCATCCCTTGTCCCCAGTCCCTCTCCAGCTCTCCTGGAGCACCTTGAGGACTGGAAGGAGCTCTCAGGTTTACCTGGAGCCTTCTCTGCTCCAGGATGAACCATCCCAACTCTGCCCACGTGTCTCCATAGACGAGATGGTGTCAGTTGTGGTGTCAGTCATTGCTCCTCCACAACACAACGCCAGGGTCGGTTCCCACCCCTGACCCCACTCAGCTGCACTGCCAAATGTTCCTCTCGATATCCCCGGTGGGTGTTTTCCCATGTGGAGCTGGAAAGGAGGAATATTTGCACCTTCCTGCAGGAAACGAGGAGAGGCCAAGAGATGGAGCCTAAAAGGCCCTGAATGGCACTTCCAGAAATGGTTTCATCTGCAGTTGAGCTGAGTTTGCTTTTCCCACATCCAGGGCAAATCAGCCCCACTCTCAAAGGCAGGAGCTGACTGGTTTAGGAAGCTGAAACTCCTCACTGGAAATTCCTTACTGAGCACATCAACTCTCCTTGTCTGTTCCAATAAAATATAAAAAAACCCCCAGATTATATTAAATCCCTGCCTTGGGATGAGGGCCACCTGATTCCAAGCAAACCATGGTGAGGGCCATCCGTTCCAGCGGAGCATTTGAGGAGCAAAAGTTTTACTATTGCTAAAACTGGAATTAAAATAAACATACGTATATAGGGAACAGGACTGTACTATTTTTAGCCCAGGTTTATAATTTTTTTTGATTGTTTTGCTTTTATTACCTTTACTACAATGCTCAGGTGTGACTTGGCAGTGTTCCTTCAGAGTTTCTGAAATCCTTTTGGCCACGTGGGCTTTTTAATTCTTCTCCTTCAAACTCTGCACCAGCAGAAAGTGGCCTTTGGCGTTTGCCTCTCGTGGAGCTGGGGAAAAGCCAAATCCTGTCACTTGTGGAAGGAACTCTTTTGGCAGAGCTTAAGACTGAGTACTAAAATATTGAATAATCGACATTCTTAGGTACAAGTGGAGCTTTCTTGTCGATGTGAGGTGGCTGCTCCTTCCAGTGCTTGTGAAACAGGGGAGAGAGATCCATGTTTGGGGCTCTGTTGGAGAAGCTGGTGCAGGTGGAGGGTGGGATGCACACCTTGAAGGCAGTGACTTGATTTAAAAAAGGGGACAGAGACAGCAAAATATGGAAAAGCCGGTTGGAATCGAAAGTTACAATATTATTTAAATATTTTAATAGTTTATTTTAATGATTTAGTGGATGGAAACATTATGGGAAGTGATGAAAGGGGACAGGAAGGGCTAAAAGATGTGCAGGAGAGCAACAAGTGACTGTAGGAGGGATTGAAAGGAATAAAACAGGGATGGTGAATAATTGTAATAGAAATGCAGTTAAAGGGAAGGAAAGACATGGAATAATCAGAAGCAGGGATAGAAGGTGCGTGGTTTCTTTGGGATGTCTCCTGGACATCCCACCACACCCCACCTGGGCAGGTTCCTCAGCCCTGCCAGTGCCTCTGGTGGTGCTTAGGATGAAGATGTGGAGAGATGCTTTTAGTCCCTGATTTTGCTGCAAATGTTGGAATAATTAAATTCATTTTGGATAAAATACATCTCAGCCTGCAAAGCAAACACTGTCCACCTAAACACTGAAAGCCATTTGAGTTTGCTTGCTCCAAGGCCCACTTCTTTCCAAAGGACTAATTTGGATTCTAAATGCATCTCTTTTGCTGCTTAATCCATATGTGATGTAGCCAAAGCCACGTGCATTGCAGATGATTGCCTGGTGTTTGGATTCTTTTAGTTTAAAACTCTGTTTTAGTGTTTCAGGTGTTGATTAAGCACAACCCCCTCCTGAGCAGAAAAGCAGAGCTTGACAATGAATTTTCAAGTGATTTTTGTCACCCTAAATGGTGCCTGGAGGTCCAAAACTATCAGAAATCATTCCTTCCCTTAAAAAACCCCAAGATTTTCCTCTCTGATCATCCCTACAAACAGCCCTGCCAGCATCCCTAAAAGCACTCACAGATTGAGGACTGTAGGACACCACGTATCCTGGGGTGACCTGATGTGATTGAAGAGCAAATATCAGCTTAAACAGCAGCTTTGAGCTGTACCAAAGGGATAAAATAGCAGATCTTTTTATACAATCTCAGGCTTCTTGTCTCCTCAGCACAGTTTGGCATTTGAACCAATTTTTCCAATAATTGAAAATCAAGTTGAGGGGATTCGCTCCCATGTGCAATGGAGAGGCTGTTGCCACAGCCCAGCTGGCTTTGGTTGATTTCTGGGCTCCAGCTACTGCCCCAGCTGGGGAGGAAATCCTTCACAATCCTTTCTGATTGACAAAAAACGATGAGTCAAAGCCCAAACAGAACTGGCTCAGGGGAAATAATAGCAGTGCAGCTCCAAACTCGCAGGCAAGGCTGACAAAGAAGGCACAGGGACAGTGTGGAGTCTCCTAGAGGAGATGAAAAGGAAAATACTTAGTGGAGCCCACACTGCTGCAGTCCTGGGGGCCTGAAACTCTTCAGCAGGGAAACAGGGAGCAGATTCGAGCAAGAGCCTGGAAGCTGAAAAGTGGCAAAAGACAAGTTAGGAAATTACAGAGTCAGTTGAGTTGGAAAAGACTTTGAGGTTGTTGAGTCCCACCTTTGGCCAACGCCCACCTTTTCCACCAGAGCAGAGCAATAAGAGCCGCATTCGCTCGTTCCTTGAACACCCCCAGGGATGGGGACTCCACCACCTCCCTGAGCAGTCCTTGAAGGGAAAAAAACCCCAACCAAACCCACTCAGACAACAACACCCCCCCACCTTGTGTTGTGGAAGTGAGCAGATGGCATTCCACCTCACGTCCTGTCCTTCCTGCAGGGAAGCTCCTTCACCTGTGACCTCTTCGTGGCGTCCTCACTTCTCCACCACCTGTCCCCTCCAAAGCTGCTGGAGGTGAGCAGTGGGGCTCCTGATTTCATTTATTTCCTCGTGTAGCAGAGGGGGAAGGCTGGGGAAGCCGTGCAGGGGTCTGTGCCATGTGTATGGAGGAGCACTCACCTCCCAAATCCAGCTCGTTAATTCCCCGCTCCCCCTTTTCCTCTTCAACTCGCAAACTGCAGCTCCTGTCAGTTATGATTCTCTTCAGGAAAGCTTTGAAACAGTCAGGGAAGAGCCTCTTTTCCCCATTTGCTCAATTATCAAGGCAGTTTGGAGGAGGCAGAAGGGGATTCAATTTAGCAAGCTCAGCTCCTGCCGCAGATGTCAAAGCGCGGAGCTTGTTTGTCATCAGCGTTCGGCGGGGAAAGTTTGCTCTCAAAATCACTGCAGAAAACAACCTTTGCTTGTATAACAAGCTTGCTTGGCTCCTGTATTTTCAAACAGATGAATTCTTTCCCCAGATCAAATAGCTGAAATATAATCCCTCGCCAGGTAGAGGGAAAACGTCGTCGTCTGCATCTTTTTCAAACAGAGCTGAAAACGCTCCAGGTTCTGTGTGGGCTCTTTTCCTTCGTTTTCAGATCACTGACTGTGCTGCTCTGGCACTGCCAGGATCAATGATAACAAGCACGTCTAGATAAGACATCAAAATTCCCTTTTACTGGTAGTTAGGACTTCGTAGAGCTGCTGTGCTCCCAGGATGTTCAGCGGTATCTATTTATTTATGGAGCGATTGTTTATTCATTTATATGCCCTAATGAAAAAGAAATGGAGTGCATTTGGTAAAGAAAAAAAGTTTTCAGAGAGTGTTTCTAAAACATAAGCCAGGACTGTGCTTTTTGCAGTGATTGTGGGTTGTGTCCTGCTGTATTTACAGAGTTAATCAAATTGTGACCTTTCATGAGGTTGGACTCGATCTTAGGAGTCTTTTCCAACTTAAATGATTCTGTGACCAGTGGGACTTTTTCCTGAGCAAAGGAGTGTTCAGGCAGCATATCTAGAGAGGGACTCTGGCTCTTAAATCCCATCCTTCCTTTCTTGTGCTTTAATTACCTGAGATCTAGAGTGATTCAGTGCCAGATAAGAGAGGAAAGGTGCTTTATAAATAAGTCATTTTCCCGCTGAGAGTCCCTAAACGTTGGTTTCACATCCAGTTATTAACACAGGGTCGTGTTGTCCAAATGAATTTTAAGCCACACTGAGTTTTATATGTTGTTGTTACAGAGATCACGAACTGCAGTTATTTCAGTTTGCAGAGGGTCGGCTCAGTGAGTTGTCGGGGAACAATTTTGTTTTAAACTGAGGCAAAATACAACCCAAAGAGATTTCATTTGTCTCATCAAAGTCCATTTGAAGGTGTTCTCTCAACAGAGAGGGAAAGGAGGAGTTGTTGTTGTACCTTGGAGGAGGTGGTGCTGTCCAAACCGTGACTCAGGCATGTGCTGGACTCTGACTTTTTTAGACATTGAGCTTGGAAGAAAAGGTGAAAAAAGGGGAGCTAAATGTCAGGAGCACCTCCATTCCCAAAGTGTGTGGTCATGGAGGTCCAAAGAAGAGCCAGCCCTAAAGGGATGAGTTCTTAGCGTGGATGGAGGCTCTTTTTGCTAAAAGCGACTCTGTACATTTTCACTCTCCAATCACTCAATTTTTCAAATACCAAAACTCAATAAGCCAAATCCTCATAAAATTTAAGGAAACCGAGTGCCCAGAGACAGATTAGGATTTATTGGACTGCTGGGCTGCCTGGCAGAGCAGCAGCTGGGAGGTCCATCTCCCACCTGAGCTCCTGGAGGAAACCATCCAGCTCCTGCTCCTGAGAGAAGGATCCCGAGTGCGAAAACATTTGCATGCAAGAAAATGAATTTGCGGGCTGTGGTTTTGCTTACTGAGCTTCCCCTGTGAGGTTCAGCAGTTTTGCAGCTCAGAGCTGTGGGATTTGAGTGACAAGCACCGGGAGAACTCTTTCTCTGCTGGGAAAACATCCCTACAAACCCAACAAACACCGGGAGCTTCCCGCAATCCGCCGCCCTCGGCCCCGTTTCGCTCGAACGCAGTTGGAAGGTAAGAACAAACTTCAAAATGTCCAAATAATCCTAAAAGCTCCTTACAATGGCTCACTGCAGAGTCCCTAAAGTCTTGACATAACAAAATTTATATTGGATGTCAAAGCCCAGCAGCTGATTTGTGGTTGCATTAAATCTAGTGCAGTCCTGGAACAAAACAAAACAAAACAAAAAAATCCAAGGAGCAGACAATTTCTGCTGCTGAGTGTTCAGCCTGGAATGGCAAAGATTTTCTTCTCCTGTTCCTTTGGAAGTAAAAGGGCTTTTTGAGATAATTTTACAAATGTTTCAATTAATCTGTCCCTCGTGCAAGTTGATTTAGAACTTACCCTTGGTAATTAATACACTCGTGAAGTACATTGGGTAGGCACCCATTTAGCATTTCACCATTTCCAGTCCTGACAGAGAAAGGAAAAAGGCAAAGCAGTTAATAATTCACCTAATTTAGAGTCAACCACACAATTTCCAACAAAAGGCCAGAGTGCATTTAAATGGCACGATTTGGAGTTGATTTGGCATCTCTGGTTTCCTGCTTTGGAAATGGGTGAGGGCTTTCAAATTTGTGCTGTGTTTACAAGGGATTGTTCATAAGTGCAGGGGAACTCCTGCAGCAGAGAAGCTGTGGCTGCCCCAGCCCTGGAAGTGTCCCAGGCCAGGTTGGATGGGGCTTGGAGCAACCTGGGCTTGTGGAAGGTGTTCCTGCCCATGGCAGGGGGAAAATGAGATGGTCTTTAAGGTCTCGAACAGCCAGCTTGGGAAATGGAAACTGGTCCATAACACACCGGTTTGCTAAGACTGGAGGCAAATTTCTAACCTGGTGGAACATTGTACAGATGCACTTTCCTTGGATGCAAATTGGGTTTTATTCCAAGGCAGCAACCCCTGAACCAAAGGAGGCCTGTACAAGGCAATACCTGCCCTCCCCCCCCATAAAAAATTCATATTTCTGAAGTTTTAACTTCGACAGAAGATTCTTTTTGTCGGTGTATAGATGGAATTCATACATGATTTAATCTCCAACTGCATGCACTGTGGTTATTTTCTTTCTACCCTGCTATTTTCAGGAAAGGACAGAGATTAGGAGGTCTGATTTTATTTTATTCAGACTTCAAAAAGGCAGGAATTGATGTGTTTTGCCCAACATGATTGAAGCTGTAGGGCAGAGCACTATTTATGTGCAGAAAAGTGAGACAGGAGTGGTCTTTTGCAACAGAAATCAATTCAGAGTGGGGACCCAGAAACACTTTGAGGAGGAAAAGAAGTGGTTCAGACTCTCATTTTGCTGAAGTTGAGTGAGTTGTAAAACAGAATTTATTTTTTTTTTCCCCACAGGGATGGGTGGAACTTTGCAAAACAGAATTAATTTTTACTACAGGAACCTTGTCAAATGGAATTTATATTTTCTGTAGCAATGGGTGGAACTTCTTGGTACCAGATCACCAGCCCTGGCAGTGCTCAAAACTGAGCAGATGTGGAACCTGGTGCCAGGTTGGGCTTGGTGATCTTGGAGGTCTTTTCCAACTGGAACGATTCTGGGAAGAAAGCACAAACATTTAAGGGAAAAAACAAACCCCCAAAGAAGCACAACACAGATTCTACTTAGCCACAACCTCATTGCCTTTGGGGTAAATGAAATAATCGTGGAATCACAAAACAGAAGGGACTTTAGGATCATCATGGGCAGGGACATCTTTCCCTAGACCAGATTCCTCAGTTGAGTTGGATGATTGTATTTTTAAATGGGTTTAACAGGTTACATTCTAGTTAACAATGTGTTAGTCATAGTCAAGTGCCACCCAGACTGGTAGTAGAAGTAAGGATTTCCTGAATTCATCTACAAATACATTGTCCTAAAAAAGTAGGCTAAAACCCAAGGCCATTTGTACATTAGAAGGTTCCCTACCAGAGCTGCCAGATCACTATTAATTTATTTGACAGCTTTTAGGCTGAGCTGGGATATTAGAGCTGTCATTGTAAAATACTCCCATTTTTCCTTCCACGCTGCTTTGAGATGCTTCTGCTTTGAAGTTGTGTCAAAGTAGCTCGGAATCAGGAGGAACTTTAAAATTTTTTTTTTTTTTAAGTTGAAAGTCTGAACAGCCTCAATCTGCTGGATAAAATTGTTCTGAGGATCGAACCTCCCACTACGGTACCCTGGAGCATTCAGTCACTTTCAATAAATCTCTTCTAATAATTTCTCGCTTGTCCTTATTATTACTAACAGCCAGAGCATCTCAAGGCAATGTCAGAGTAAAGGCTTCTTCCAGATGCAGGAGTGAGGCTTATTTGAAAGTTAACATGAAGGAAAAGCAATCCAAATGTGAACTTTTGGGGGAAAGTGACTTTTTTTTTTTTTTTTTTCATGAGTTTACAGGTGCCTGCTGTCGATCCTGCCCAAAAAAAAAAAAAAATAAAAAGCTTCCATTTCTTTGATTTCCACAAGTTACATTTTAGTTTCAGCATATTGAGAGCGGAGTTTTTGGAGGCCTGCTTGTCTCAAGTTTAAAAAGTTTTGCTTTTATTAGTTTTCTTTTGTTATCTGGAGAAGCTGCTTTCGGCATCTGCTGGGAATATCTGCCACGAGATGGTCTCTGAGGGATGCAGAGTTGGGCTACTTGGCCGCGTCCCAGCCCTTCCACAAAACACACCTGACCACAACTCCCCGTTAAAAACATCCTGGGAGTTTGGGGAAGGTTTTTTATGGAGTTTAAGTACCTTGAATTAGTTGTAAACCCCATTTATTGAACTCCAAGATGAGGATGGAGAGCTCCGACTGGAGAGTGTTCCTTCAGGTTGGGCCTGATTGCCAAGGCATTTATTCAGATGGGCAGAGAAAGGTGACTCCTAACTCTTACCCAACTAATTATCTGCATAAATACATGCAATTTAGGTAGATCAAAACGAAAACTGAGGTGTGAATTGAGGTAGATCAAAAGAAAAGTTTGGCCAACAGGCCTTTCAGCACCTCTTCCTAACCTCATTCTTGTGGGTTCTGTGATCCAAGCCCTAAAATTCATATTTGGAGGGTATTTGATAAGGACAGACAAAATCAGGAAAAAACTCTTCATTTTTGGTGTTCCTGTGGGTTTTTTTGTTGTAGGACTGCCAGGAAGTTTTCAAACAAGGTTTGGGCAGAGCAAGGGAAGCCAATTCTCACTTTATGGTTGCTTCTTTTTTTTTTTTTTTCCTCATAAACAAACCCTCAGCTTCGCTGCCAGTCTATCAGAGGAGATTTAATCTATATAAAACTCTTGACAACTGCAGTGATAATTTCAGCCCCCTGGTTTATGAGATTATAAAAGGCACTTTAGTCTCACCAGCCTGAAGAGCTGGGTTTGGACAAGCTGCAGTTGATGATCCAGAGGATTCATTTTGAGGCAATGAGAGATGCTGAAGCTTGGCAGGGCCTTGTGACCAAGTTACATGGTGTGGTTTTGGAAAAAAACAACAACCCAATTTTATAGAAACCACTGGTACTATGAACCAAATAAAAGGAATTTTTCGCAGTGTAGCTCCCCAAAAAAAACCCCTATAACTAGTGCTGGTGATTGCAGGGGTGACAGGAGCACGGGGAGGGTAATCACCAAGGCTGCATTTAATATAAAATCATACAAATTGCAGGATATTTGTACTGGGAACATCAGTTTCTCACCTGCAGCCAGCCTTTTCTTTGAGCACAATGAAATTTGGGGTTTGGTTTCTGATCCTGGGTGAG
>NW_020956224.1:247837-268975 GCF_003031625.1 Empidonax traillii
TAGTGCTGGTGATTGCAGGGGTGACAGGAGCACGGGGAGGGTAATCACCAAGGCTGCATTTAATATAAAATCATACAAATTGCAGGATATTTGTACTGGGAACATCAGTTTCTCACCTGCAGCCAGCCTTTTCTTTGAGCACAATGAAATTTGGGGTTTGGTTTCTGATCCTGGGTGAGGTTGTGGTGAATCCTCCAGGCTTGGGGGTTCAGAATATTGCCAAGAGCCCTCAGGGGAGGGTTCCAGAGGTACCAGCTCAGTCCTGCAGATGCTGCAGATGGTCCAGAAACATGACAATAGAAGCAGATAAATCTTTTAATTAAATATTTCACATATCAGTCGTAATTACTTCCAATTAGCACTAATGAAGTAAGGATGGTGCAAACAAGCAATATAATCTGGTGATAAGCATTTTTTAATTAATATGAATGGCAGGGATAGTACTAATTGAGTCAGTTTGGGTTTGGGTTTTGTTTTTAATACTTTGTTGTTGAAAGGGTCTCTTATTTTTTTGAGCTCCTCTCCCCTTTCCTCTCCCTTTCCTTTTTCTTTCCTCTTCCATTTCTTCTCTCTTTCCTCTCCTCTTCCTCTCCCCCCCTTCAGCATTATTTTCTAGCCTTGATTAAAATAGTCTGAGTATCCCAAGCTCACTTTTATCCAAGAAAGAACAGTTTCAGGTTTATATTTTATGTATTTTTTATACATCCTCTAGACTGATGAAATTCTTACCTCCTCTCCACCATTTTAGTTCCCATTATTATCAGAACAACTGAAAATTGGAGGTTTGTGAGGCATAACAGTGAAAGTAAATTCACTGTGCAATAAGAGACAACTTCAAATGCCAAACCATCAAAAGAATTTTGAAAACTTGTACTCTCAGATATTGACATTCTTTATCAATATTTAAGATTTCTTTTCAGGAATCCCAGGCACGGAATGTTTTGCAGCTTATTCTGATGAAGAATCCAATACATAATTGTCTGCCAAGGGCGGCTTTGCCAGCCTGAAAAAAAGCCCTCAAAATAATCCTAAATCACACCCAGAAGATTTATGTGATGGTTTGCTCTGTAACCTTTTCAGGGGGTGTATGATGGAACCATCAGATTTTTATTCTGGGCTACTCTGGGGTCTTTGAGACCCAGTTCATCTCCTCATGTGCTATTTTGGCTTTCTGTTGCAGCTGCTGATTTTGAACCAATCCAAGTATTCTTTATGGTTTGGAGGAGGGGAAAAAAAAAAAAAAGGCATGATTTTGACACCATTTTCCTGAAACTTAATCCAGGACTTGACACAAGGAACTCATCCATCTTTAGCAGAGCAATGAACTTGCTGGGAATTTTTAGAGAAGAAATAACCATGTCTGGGATTAACCTGTGAAGTTTGAGGGGTGGGAGAACAAATTAGAAACCCACTCCTGGCCATCACGGTCCTCTCCCTGGCAGCAGAACGAATTTGGTTTATAATTTGAAGGGTCCACCATTTGCTTTGATTTAATTTAATCCCCTGCAGGAGCTGTGGGACCTTAATGACTCCTGGAGGTGCAGGAGCCACAGGTACGTTCCCTTCCTTATCAGCACGGGGGAGATAATGAACAACTGCATTAAAACTCGAGAAGCATTGATTAAAAAGATGGTCATTTTTTTGGTGCAGCCTCATTTGCTCTTTTAAAAGCCATCAGAGAGGGTAACTGTCAGACCCAGCCCCTGGATCGGGGTGATGCCCTTAATTCCCTTTGCTCTCCCTGCAATTTGGGAACATTAAGCCCATTTCAATCTCAGCCCTTGCACAGGAGATCATAAGTCTTTCTGTTCCTGAAACCACCTATTTTAAAAACACATTAGGAGATGGTACTTGAAGAGAGGCAAAATAAATGAAATCATAAAAATGAGTAACAATTATTTTCTCTGCCCGTTCGAGGCAAGCGCTGTCATTATAAATCACCAGGTGCCCAATTTTGGGAGTTGGAGGGACCCGTGAGCAATTCAGGGGATTTCAGGGAGCAAAATGAACTAGGAGAGAGCAGCAGTTTTATTAAAGTGCCTCCATTTCCAAGACAGATTGTGTGGTTAAGTGGCAAATTGGGGGAGTCTATAAATAAAATATGTAAGAAGCAGCAGACTACGAGCCCCTTGTTTTCTCCAGTTGGTCCCCCTCAGTAAATATGTTTTAAAAGCTGCCTGTAGGTTGATAAGAATTGTCTTTTCGAGTCACTCAGGCATCTGTTTGAAATGATGTTGTGTCATCATGGCCCCAAATCTCATTGTGCTGGTCATATTCTATAATAAATGCTCAAATAAATGTGCTTGCTCTGGTTTATACCTCCGTGGGCCCGTTTTCCTCTTGGTGCAGGTAATTAGACCTAAAATTCCCTCTCCTGATGACAACTCACAGCTCACAAATAGAAGGCACAAATAGGAAAGCGTGGATTTCATTTTGTCCATTGCTAAAAGGGCTTTATTTTACAGGAGATACCTAAATGAAACAGGACCAGAGAGGAGGAGGAAAATGACTTTGGATTAGATTTATTGCTTTATTTTTAATACTATAAGACTTCTGTGTTTGGTGTTTTTTTTTTTTTCCCCTCCCTCATGGGATTGATTAAGATTTGCTGAGAAACTTAGAGAAGGAACTCAGCCCTGTATGATCCACACAAACCTCGTGCTGAGAGTCCTTCAGAAAGGATTTTTTCACCTGGATTTTTCCACGTGGAAATCCCTTTGAGCAGGGCTGTGCCCAGCTCTGGGGTAACCACCACATTTCCTTCCCTCAGAAGCTTGGGGGGAAGTTGGGATTTTGTCCCCCTCGACCTTTTTAGAGCATTAAATGGTGGGAAATTGTTGAGGGAGGTTTCCTCTGAGCTCAGGGTTGTCTTGCCTTTAAGTGAGGGGTGTAAAGTTCAGGAGCAGATTTTCCTCCCAGGTCCTCTGAAGCCAAACCAGGCCATTCTTTCTGGTTTTGGGATGTGAAAAGCAGAGGATCTTCTGGTTCTCAGTGATATTTATTGCCTCTTTCCAAAGGGGGAAGAACCTGTTTTACACAAAGAATCTGTGGATGCTGCACCCTCTGGAAAAGTGAAAATTAAACCTGGTGGACTCTGGTTTGATCTGACACCCATTCCAGGTGAGGTAAGTAGTGATGGTGAAATGGTTTGATGATTAATTAATGAACAATGCAAAAATGAATCTGTTTTGAGGATTTTGAACCAAATCTTGTTTTCTTGTAAGCTAAAAGCAAGGCACCGAATCAGATGCCCTCCTTTTCTTCTGGAAGGGTTAAATAACATCCTTGTCTTTCTTCATTAAAGCCAAATTTTCCATGCCATGAAAGCTGAGTTGGTTTGTTTCCTGCATGTTGGTCTTTAGTCCAGGCAGGAAAAAAAAGCCCCAAGACCAAATAAAAAAAAAAATAAAAAATTAATTAGCAATAGAAGTCAGATTTAGGCAGAAGCAGGAGATCTTAGACAATTTACCCTATAAGAATTATACTAAAAGAAGTCACTTGGGGCTGAGCAGCTTTCAGGGCCAGAAACAGCTGAAAGCGTCGCTCAGGAATAGATTTCCTGTGCTCACTGCACAGTGTCACACCCAAACGTGAGAGCTTGGGAATGTGGTCCTAAGATAAAGGGTAGATTCCCTTTAGGTAAAGGAAAACTAAAAACTCACAACTTCAAGCTTAAAAATGCAGACTGAACTGAGGTTGGCATTCCAGGTGGAGAAGTGAAAAAAAGAGGGAGATTTAGACTATCCAAGCAATTGTCTGCCCTGGACCTGGTTTTCCAGGTCTGTGTTTCCAGAACTCCCTTCTCCCCGTGTGTCCAGTGACCTGGGCTGCCATAAATCAGCGTGGCACAGCTGCAAAACCTTCTGGGGTGTGTTTTGGAGCTGCTGCTGCTGCTGCCGTGGCTCAGCCAGCCCCTGCAGATGGATCAGCACAGCCCTGAGCTGCAGCTGCTGCCCAGGGCTTGGCTTTTCCCTTCATCCCCCAGCCAGGAGCTGCAGCTGGGCTTGTGGGGCTGATCCAAACCTCGTGGATGGAGGCACAGGGGCAGAGGAGGAGTGTGCCTGGCCCTGCTCCACTGCAGGAGGGTCAGTGCTGGAGCCAGAGCATCCCTCACCAGCTCTGCCTCGCAGGCACTGCTGCATTTATTCCCCTCCCCACCAGCTATTCCTGGAGCTCTGCAGTCTGTGTTACAACAGGCAGTGCTACAAATGCTATAAAGGATCATTGAAGTGGATTTTGGAAATAGAAAATCTCCTTTCGGGGCTAGGAACGAGTTTGCCAGGTGAAAACTCTGCTGCCTGCGTGCCTTGAACTCTCATGGAATCAGTTGTTTGAGGGAATCACGGAATGGTTTGGGTTGGAAGGGACCTCAAAATCATGAAATTCCACCTTCCACTAGCTCAGGTTTCTCCAGCCTGGCCTTGGACACTCCCAGGGCTGGGGCAGCCACAGCTTCTCTGGGCAACCTGTGCCAGGGCCTGCCCACCCTCACAGGGAGGAATTCCTTCCCAATATCTTATTTAAATCTACTCCTTAAGCCCAACCCCCCCTTGTCCTGTCACTGTGTGCCCTTGCAAAAAGTCCCTTTTCAGCAGGAAGAAACAGATGAAAGTGTCAAGCAGGAATATATTTCAATTTGATTACGTTGCCCATATAGTAGCAAAATATTTATATATACACTATTAGGGGAAGGGCACCTACAACTCCTTTTTTACCTTTTTTTTGCCTTTGTAAAAATCTCCATTTGATCAAAGAGGAGTGAAACCCTGCACTGCTGCAGGAATATTGAATAATGCCAATATTATTTGGAAATTTCTGTAGGAGGTTCCTCCTGTAGAATTTGAAGGGCAGAAATTCCGAAGGTTTTGTTCCCTAAAACTTCCAGAACTGGGTGCTACAATGTGCAAAACACACCTTTAGTGTCCTCACTATATTTCTCACAGCTCTCCTATGACCAGACCTTCCCAAAAGTCTTTCAGACTTGCAAAAAATAGGACTGAGCAGCCAGATCTGGAAGGATTTTCCTCGCACTAGGAGTGTCCCACAACACGTTTTTGCAGCCCTAGGTTGGAAAATGGGCCTGTGTGAGGTCACAGCACGGTGCTGTTTGTCCTGTAGAAAATCAGACAAGGAATTTCTTCGTTTTCTGCTGTTTTAACCCCAAATTCTGCCCCTTTGCCAAACCCTGAGACTGCCTGGGGTCAAAGGAGGTGACTGGTGAATCGGGGGGGCAGAAGTGCAGCACAGAATTTTGAATTTCAAATGGCTTTTAATTAATCTAATTAAAATTAATCGCTCCTGCTCCTTTGGAAGGTCTAGACTGGGACGAGGATTTTTCATCTCCCGCACCCAGCCCTTCATCATCTCCCCCACATCTGCTTTGAAGTGAGTTTTCACAGCACCGCCATCAGCTCAGAGGGATATATTAAGGCAGTGGAAAAGGCTCTGCTTGCTTGTCTGTCACATCCCAGGACGTTTGGCTGGGTTTTCATAAACACAGATTTACCGGGAAATGATTCACCAAGAAGGGGAGATGGAATAAAGGAGGTAAAACCCGTGGGAAAGCTCTGGGGAGGGTCACAGAGCACTTCTCTTTCCTCCTTAGGGGTAATTTGACCCCTGGCTTTCTGCACATTCCTGGTCACAGATTGGTATTAATTTGGGGTCAGGCAGGGTGAAAACTCAACATGTTTAATTTTGCATATATTTTGCTTGTTTGAGCCTTGAGTGAAAACCACGACTTCTTTAAAAATAGGGCCGTCCCAAATGATTGGCAGCTGCTCCAGTTTCCAAGAAACTGTTTGGAAAGGCTCAATATTGGCTGAGGACAGGATTGTCTGCACTGGTGTCCATCAAAAGGCAGAGCTTTGCCAAGAGCTGCCATGTGTTACCCTCGGAGATGCTGCAGTTTCATGAGCAGTAGATGGTTCTTGTCATACCTGGGCATTTATTTAAGGCACAGTAGTGACCTTGAACAGGGATTACTGCAAGCCATCTGCTCAAAAATGCCTCTCACGTGATGGAACCGTGTCAAAAACAATAATCCACCATCTACACACCTTAATTATTGTTGAACAAGCTTTCAGATGTTGAAAGGCTCGATGGTGAGATATTCCTCACAATTTTCTAAGGCTAAAAATCAAGAGGGTTGTTGGGGTAAGACTTGAACACAGTAAGGAGACATAATAATTTAAAATTTGTGTTTGTTTGCCTTTCACTTGCTTTACTTGTTTTCTTTATTTGGATTATTATTAAAAGAAAAAAAAACAACCTGGTTTAAGGGCTTCTTCTTCTTCTTTTCACAATCAATGTTTCACCCTCTGTGGTCCTGCAGTGAATGAATTATTGTGGATTTATGAACATATTAATCATCTCCATGGAAACACTTTGCAATTTCACAGCACAGGAGTTTGAGTCCCCTGCATGACAATGAAAAAGGGAGGATCTGAGGGGAGATAAAACACCCCTTCAAACTCAGGCTCAGTCAAAGTTATCAATAACCACTGTCTGCTCCTGGTCTAGGGGGAGAAATCAGCCCTGCCAAGACCTTTGCAATCTGCAGGCAACACCTCGGGTCACTTATCCTACAAAAGACTCAACCTGCCCTCTAGGAAGGCCTTTGTAAGGGTAATTATGATTATTTTTTTGCCACTGCAATGGTGTCATTTAAGCAATCAAGCCTCTGGTTGTGTGTTTTGCAATGGTTTTGAACTGGGCACCTCAGCAGATGAGCAGCAGAGGGAAAAGTGAAGGCTGCACAGAAGGGTAGATCAATAAGACAAATATCAGGTGTTCACTGTAAGGGAAGGAGAACCCAGAATAATAAAAATTTAAAACCATGCTGTAACACAGCAAAGCTTAAAGGGAACCCAGAGCTGGGAGGTTTTTTAAAGAGGAGGAAACTGGACAGACGTGAAATGTGTTGTCCAGGGGGGTTTCCCACAGTGGAATGACTTCTCTTGGTCTGCAGCTGGTCTTGTTAAACCTCATGAGATCCCATGGAATATCCTGTCATTCCAGACAGAGTCCAACTCCAACCCTTTATTTTTAAATGCTGTCCAGAGGGATGTGTTTGTGGTGGTCCCTGCCCTTCCCAGAGGGTTCCTGGCAGGTGGGTGTCTGGAATTCCCTCCAGCTGAAGGAATTCTGGGTGTGTTATCCTTATCCCTTCCACCTGTGGGAGATCTGTGCTGCAGAGCAGGAACAGCTGCTGCCAGCAGAGCCCCTTGGGAAGGAGGAGGCGATTTACCATAAAAGGAAGGCAGGAAATTGGAAAGATGGAGTAGGGTTCTTTGGTGATGGTGCGGAGCCCATGGGATGGAGCAAACAGAAGGTTTGGGTATTCCTGGGAATGGGAAAACTGCTGCTTTCAAGGTAAGAAATCCAAGTTGTAAAAATCTCTCTCAGAACAGGAGATTGAGGATGGATTTGCTCCCCAGGGGGTGTTACTGTTTTCTGGCTGCTGTAGGAGAGATGATCTCCCCAGGGTTGCTAAATTCAGTTGTTCCAGTGGTGTATGGATTCCCAGGATCTATGTCTGTGCCAGGAGACCCAGCAGCCTCCTGGATTCACGTGAGCACAGTGCTGGTTCCAGGGTGGGAGCTGGGTGTTCACCTCCTCCTGTGCTTTGGGAAGGAGATTTCCCATTTGTGCCTCGAACGTTGGGATGGTTTCCCACCAAACTTTTCCTTTCCTTGCTTGAAGGGTGGACCCCCCAGGTTACCCTCCTGGTAAGACAGGCAACAGCTGTCCCTGTAGATCCAACACCAACCCCTGAACTTCAGAGACGGGGTGGCAGTGGTCTCTGTTCTCCTGGATGAGGGAATTGAGTTTGGTAAAACACGACTGCTCTCTCTGTCTGACCACGGGTCTGGAGGAGGATGAGTGACACCACCATTGTTTGTGTTGTCAGGAGATTGTTCAGCTCCCTCAGGAGCTCAGCTGCACAATCAATCACTTCCCACAGTGGAAACAATGCAGTTCCTTGGCAGCTGCCAACCCCGAAGTGCCAGCTGCCAACTTCTCCGGCTCGGGAGTTTGTTGGTTTTCCGGTTGCACGTGGATTGTGGTCACCCAGCACTTCTTTCTTTCTGTAATAACTTTGATTTCTGTGTCTCCCAGGGTGTGAGAGGCCAGTCAGCACAATTGCTGGGAGGAGATCTTTGTTAACAGGGAAATCATGACTTTGTTGGTGTAGCAGCACTCAGAGCTTCTAAATGAGATGGATAAAGAGATTAAACAAGAGCAGTATTAATAATTTATATATTACATATATATTTATTACCAATTGTTTTATTTTTGTGTCTTTCTTGTCTTTCTAGTGAAGACCATTAGTTTTACCCAGTATTTTGAGCTTCTGAGGAATACATGAGGATTTATTTAGGGCTCTTGGTTGAATGTTTCAAAAGTCACCAGCAATAAGGACCTGTTGCACCTTGCAGCCACTGATCTTTGTGAATCCTCCCTGTGAACCTACTTCAGTAGAGTGGATATTTCCATACCATCTTTAATATAATTCTCTTAGTCCAGTAACTCTATATGTGATGATATATAGTGGGGATGGAGAAACATTTGTGTGGAATCCTTTCAACTCTGCCCTTTTGCATATGCAGATGTTTTACTTACTTAACTCACTTTAGGTGGAGGGGGGAAAAAAAAATCTCTAATGCAGTTGACTTCCCAGCTTTGATTAGAATTTTGTAGATCTCCAAAGAGGTCTCCATGTCGTGTTTTCAGTGTTTTAGCAAGAGTAAATTCAACATGAAGTCAAGGAGGGGTTAGATAGACACAGCAGGTGTGGTGGAAAGGAGGTAGAGAGATGAGACTGAAGAATGTTGGTGAGATGAAGGGTTAATGTGACTTTGCGAAAATAAGGGGCTTATTTGTGCCACATGAATATTTTGTAACATCAGTGCCTGCTTTAATGTTTAATATCTTGCTCCTGAGAAACACTTTTTTAGCACAGGGGGTTTTTGCCACGATGGAGAGGGACGGTGAGGTTGCCTCGTGCTTTGGGGCTGTGATTCAGCGCTGCCTGTGCCGTCCTGCCTGGCCTTGTGGGCGTTCCTGGCATCCCAACCCAGCTCTTCCCACCAGGAACAGCACTTCTAATTACACCAGTGAGCAGAAACAAGTCTCACACTGTGGGTCATAAATTAATCACAGACTTGGGGGATTGCTGTTTCCTTCCCTGCTCGCTCACGTGCAGGGGTGCACCGAGGGCTGGGAGAGAGAGAAGGGTCCTTGGTTGACACCAGTCCAGCTGTGGTTGATGCTCAGAGAGCAGCTGTGAGGTGGGATGGGCTGGTAAATGCAGGGCTCGTGCTGAAATGCCTCAGTCTTGTGTCTGCAGGGTGGTTGGCAGCATTTCTGCTGAGCCCTGCTCGCTGCTGGGGGAAGGGTGGCTGCAAAGGGGCACAGCAGGAAAGGACTTGGGGGTGCTGGTTGCCAGCAGCTGAACGTGAGCCCAGGTGGCCAAGTGAAAAATAGTGTGGCCAGCAGGATGAGGGAAGGGTTTGTCCCTCTGTGCTGGGCACTGTGAGGAGAGGGAACGGCCTCCAGCTGTGCCAGGGGAGGGGCAGGTGGGACATGAGGAGGAATTTCTCCCTGGAAAGGGTGGTCAGGCCTTGGCAGGGGCTGCCCAGGGAGGTTTGGAGTGCCCACCCCTGGAGGTGTCCTGGGAATGACTGGATGTGGCACTCAGTGCTCTGGGCTGGGGGACAAGGTGGGGATGGGGCACAGGGTGGGCTCCATGGTTTTGAGCTCTTTTCCAACCTTAATGATTCTGGAATGCTGTGTCTATTTTGGCCCTGGTGGGGATAAACAGGCGTGACTGTGCAGTTTTCTTTCTGAGCTGACCAGTGGGTTTGCCCTGAGTACATATTTACCCTCTTGAGATTGCCCATCCTTTCACCATCTTAACTGAGATCACTGGATCTGACCTGTAAGAGCTGGGGAGGATTTAATTGATGATGACAATCCAAATGAAAGACATTTTTTTCCTTCTACTTTGACTTTTTTTTTTAAAATATCCCTCTTTCACATTTTGATTACTGTGAATGGAACGCTCCAAAATGTTGTTTCTCTTTAGATTTTAATCAAACCTTTCCTATGTTTATGGCCTTCACTTCAGAACCCTCTAACTGGTTAGATTTTGTGAAGCAATTGTAGTAATTTGGTTGCTGCAAATCCTCACGGAATGAAACCAATCTGACAGAAACGTTCAGTGACCAAAATCCATCTCCTTACATTACTGTGTTCCAGGCTCTGCTTTTCCTCAGTGTTTCCCTATTTTGACAGTGTTATGCAAGAATTAGTGTGTTGAACCACACCTAGCAAATCTACAATCAGTGCATAAGTATCTTGAAGAGACTTTCCTTTTTCTTTGCTTTAACTGCGTCAAACCTTGTACAGGTTGATATTTGAACCTCAGTGTCTGCTTCCCTTGCCAAATGGGCTTGGCATTCCATGGCATGCCTCAAATATTTGTTCTTTAGGAACAAAGTGGACTTCATTTGAACTTGCCATTTAGTTTGTACTGCCAAGAGAGCTGTATTTTAAGGAATAATAAGGCAGTTGTGTATTTAGTTCTACCTTCGTGCCACAGCTGTCAGGCACTGATGGTGTCCACTGAGGTAGAAATGAGGTCTTTTCTCTGAGGAAACTCGGAACAAAACCTCATTTCCTCATCTAGGGCCTTGTGGACAGGCTTTTGGATCTGTGAAAACCTCATTGCTTTGGTCTGTTAGTGTAGAATTCTTTCAGGAGCTGGGAAGAAGGAAAAACCCCCATGGGAAAGGGGGATTGGAGAAGGTTACCAAGAGGGTTTTTTTCTCCTTTATGTTCTTTGCAGCTCTTCTGAGCTGTTTTTTTGGGTGGCATCTGGAGAAGTGCTGCTCTTGTGCTGTGATTAAAAGGCAGTTTGCACCTGGAAATTAAATAAAAAAGAAGGGAGTTCTGGATTATAAAGAAATCAGCTGAAGGAGCAAGAAATCTGGGAAGAACTTTGCAGTAAATCCCAGAATGGTGTTCAGGTTGGAAGTGACCACCAGGGTGTCAGCTGGTCCAAAATCCCTCCTCCAGCAGGGTCTTCTTAGAGCCCATTGCACAGGATTTTATCTGGGAAGTTCTGGAATATCCCCAGACAGGGAGACTCCATGAGCTGGAGTCTCCAAATAAGCTGGCAGAGCTTTGAACCAGAGCAAACCCACGAAGACACGGAACAGTCTCCCCGTTGTCCTGCGAATTTCTGAGCTGCAGATCTCGCCCCACTTTCCTGGTGAAGAGTCATAGGAATAAAGTTGATTATACAAGAAGCCACTGAGTTTATTGAGAGAAGGGCAGAGGAGAATCTTCAGCTTCCTTGTGATTTTTAAACTGCTTGTTGCAAGTCCTTTGTCTGCCCAAGGCAAGAGGCTTGGAGGGGTTTTATATTTTTAGCTGTTTTCCATGCTCGTGGTTTTTTATATGCTAATATGTTTGTTTCTTTCCAGCCTTTGGAATATTCATTTCCCAACAGCTAAAATTTGACACCTGCTGTAGCTTGTATTATCACTTTCACCCTCAGAAACCCAGAAATTATTAAGGTGGAGTAATTGCTACCCGATTATATAATCACTACTTTAATCCAGCAATCATAATATGATTTGAAATGAACCCTTTTGTGCCATTGATTTTGGAATAATTACTGTTATATTGTACTTCTGCAAGAGTTATTCTCAGTTAACCACTTGAAAATAATATGCTCTACTTATTGAAAAAAATAAATCTGATTATCCCCCAAAGCCCAATGTTCTTTCTCCATCTGTGCCTCAATTGTGGGGAGGCACAGAATTGTAAGGTCTGCTGGTGACCTGAGAGATGCTGAAATAGGCTCCTTTCTGTAACTGCTCTAGGAAATCTCAATGGGCCCAGTTCTTTACTCCAAGCCTTTTTCGATGGGAGTTTTTCCCTCTGAACCAGGGACGTGGTCACTGTTCAACCCTGATGGGTTTGACAGGTTTAATCAGGGAAGTGTGTAAAGACATCAGGAAAATATGGTTTTTGTTTTCCTGCCTCCTACATTTGACTGTCATTTGTTTGTCTATGGACATAAAAATTCCTAATTAGACCATCAAATTTGGTCAGATTAGGCTGTTAGTCCATTCGTAGGAAGGCTGATCTGGAAGGGGGGGGTGTCCATACTTTATGATTTGATTATTTGTCTTTATAGGATGGAATGGTTTAGGTTAGAAAGGATCTTAAAAACCATCCAGTGCCACCCCCTGTCATGGGCAGGGACACCTTCCACCAGCCCAGGTTGCTCCAAACCCCATCCAGCCTGGTCTTAGACACTTCCAGGGATCCAGGGGCAGCCACAGCTTCTCTGGGCAACCTGTGCCAGGGCCTGCCCACCCTCCCAGCCAGGAATTCCTTCCCAAATCCAATCTAAACTTACTCTCTCTGTTTGAAGCCATTCCCCTTGTCCTGTCCCTCTGTCTTTTGTAAACAGTCCCTCTCCATCCTCCCTGTGGCTCCTTTCAGGTCCTGGAAGGTCACAATTAGGTCACCCTGGAGCTCTCCAGGCTGAACAGTCCCAACTGTCCCACCCTTTTCTCCCAGCAGAGCTGCTCCATCCCTCTGATCATATTTCTGCCTCCTCTGGACTGATTCCAGCACTATCCTGTGTTCTTCCACAGGTCTGTGGCAGCACCCCCAGTTCAAGTGCAGAGCTCTTGTCTAAGCCTTCACAGAAATGCAAGTCTTTGTGTTTTTTCCATCTATAAAGCCATTATAATCAGCAGTGAAAGAAAATGGGGTGACATCAAAGAGCATTTCAAGCCAGGAAGGAAAATATCAAAATAGTAGTGAGGAGGAAAAGTTCTTGAATTCTCTGTCGTGCTGTGAGGGCCCAGAATTGGGTGATTGTGGGATGCTGCCTCAATGGTGGTAAGAGAAGCAAAAGGCTGTTGGTGGTGCTGAGGAACTCAAAGGAGATCCAGCTGCTTGTCCTTCCAAACTCTTAAGTTCATATCTTGCTGGGAAAGAGGATTTTTCAATAGGGAAATCATGGGAAAAATTGTGAGTTCTCAGCTTTTTCTGATTTCGTGGCAGCTCTGGTGTGGCCTCTTCCCTATTGTGTGACAGAGGATGGAAAAGAGTGAAAAACATCTGACCATTCATTCCCTTTGCATCTTTCCCTACTGAGAGAGCAGGGAAGAGTTTTGCTGCTTTACTTATAGACAAAGCCATTCTTGAAGAGATCAGAGTTCTTACATTCTCTGCCTGAAAAAAACTTCGATGAAACAGATAAATTAAATCAATAAATTAAAACTGTTGTAGCGGAAAAACTGACGAGACACCAATATTTTGCTAAAACTTGCATTTGGCTGTGTGTGGCATTTATTTGTGGCCAATAACCACAGTGATTTAACAGCTCTGGAAGATCCAGAATTAAATCTCGGACGTTCTTTGGGAGCCACCTTTGTGGTGGCTCCAGGAGAGGAGATCATAAAAAAGAGATCCGAGTTTTACCTCTGGTTGAACGTGGACAAGATTGTCACATCTCTTCACCGATGCTCTTTTCAGTGAGCTCCAGAATATGGGTCAGCAAACTTGAGAGCACATGAGCAGGCTGATGAAACCAGAGTGAAAGACTGACTCATGTGTCGGGGACTGATGTTGCTGCGAGCTCTCCCCTCGCCTCCCGCGCTGTGAGGGCCGGGTAAATAATTTACAGAGCTCATGTTGGTCCTCGTGGTGATACTAAAGGAGTCTCTCATGAGTTTGTGAGTTTCTTCTGGGAAGGGCTTTCAATGGTTTTGGAGCTGTGGTGTTGAGACACAGGTTCCTCTGGCCTATCTAGTTTTACAGAAGCGGTTTTTCCTCCACCTCTTCAAGGTGTGCAGAGCTGCTGTTTGCTATTTCTGGAAGGTCACGCTGAAAATTCCAGTTACTGGAGTAAAATGCAGCCTCTTTTTAAAGTACAAGTCACATTGTCATTGAAATGTGAGGTGAGTTATTACTGGAAGTGCAAAGCAAATGCTAACAACTAACTCAGCTTGTATTTTTTTTTTCCCCTCCTGTGTGCAACAAAGAAGGAATATTGATCTCCCCAAACCCTACAATCCTCTCTGATGGACCTGCAGCCCTTCACCCTTATTGCTGCAGCACTGGGGTGATGTTTTTAGGGCAGTTCTCCCATTTCCTTTCCCCCACGAGTCTGGGACTGTTGACCAGTGTTGATGTTGCCCCCTGGTCCGTGGGAAGTTCCTGGTGGCTGTGGCTCCTCCGTGTCGCTGCTGGCTGTCTGGAATGTGGTCAGGGGCTTGCTGGGAGGTCAAAAAGCCTTTAGATGTTTGTCCTGCTTTATCCCAAGTGTGTGTCCCGGGTGGCTGCCAGAGGGAGGTGTATTTATAGCTGGAATATTTAATGTTTGTGTTCCCTTCCTGAGGGCACGTCTGGTTCCTCCGGGTTCATCGGGCTCCACGAGGCTCCTCCTGGTTTCTGTGCTCCAGGCAGAGCTCCCTGACTCACTGCCAGTCTGCCTTCACAGTGTTTGCAGTGGATTTTTTTTCCTTTTAAATATGCACTGCCCTGTGGATTTTAGGTAGGAGCAGCACCCTCTGGTTCTGGCACTTTAAGATCCCCTAAAGAAGTTTAAGGAATGGCGTGTTTTGGATCATCTTTCTCCTGTTTTTCCCAAAGCCCTTCTATTAAACTAAATAAATTGGTCATTTATAGCAGACTTTTTGGGTCAGGTCATCTTCCAGTGCTCAGGGATTATTGCAAAGCTGTTGTTGGTGCATGACGTCAGGGTTCTCCTAAATGACGTGAGAGGGGTGGGCAGCTGGGCGAGGGCACAATTTTCCCTTCCTTTATATTTCCAGGTGTTTTCCTTACATATGGAAACAAACCCATCTTTGTCAGCTCTCAAGTGAAATCACAGAATGTGCAGAACATTGGATAGAAGTTTGAGAGTTACTGTGGCAACCACTTGTCTGGTTTAACAAGGATTGGGGAAGAAAAAACCCTTAATTTAGGATGACTTCTTGAAAATTTTTGCAATTATAACTCAAATCAGCTCAAAAAACTACATGTCTTTTTCATCAGTATATTAGAGTACATTAATTTATGGGTATAGGTAAATAGATATAAAAATATCAGTATATATAATATATAATACATTATACTTTATATACTATATATAATGTATGTTCATAAAAAGTGAGACTTAGAAATCAAACTAGTATAACTAATACAAACAAAACGATGGGAAATCTTTGTAATCTGAGTTTTTTTATGATTAAAGCCCAAACTTTGAAAGGCACCTCTCCCGCTGAAGGCCTGTAAATGAGTGGTGTGGGTGAAGCTGCCGTGGGTGGGTGGTAAATGGAGTGCAATCACACACTTTTGAGGTCTTGAATAACAACTTTGCCTGGCCTTTGTTGACAGATCGAGCTGGAGGAGCTCCTGTCTCCTGCCATTGTCACGCTGGGATGTGTTTTGTCAGCAGCTCCGGGACGCTCCTCTCCCCGGGCAGAGCTGTTGGCAAAGTGCTAATTTTCCTGGCAAGTGAAGGACTGAACATCTGCCAGTCTTCACTTTCCAGGCAGCAAACATTCCAAGGGAAGCACTTTCCCTGCTGGGGAGGTGTCAGGGCTGTCACGGGGTGTGTTGGTGCTGAATGGGGACGTGGCCACCCCCGAGGACCCAGGGAACCTGATTTTGTCAATCAATTAAGGCTTGATCTAATAGTATCATCTGAATTTCAGGTGTTGTGATTTATTTTTTTTTTGGGGGGGGGGGAGAAAGTAAGTGGTTATAGATGTGCAAATGAATTACATGCAGCACTTTCCACCCCATCCTCAGTTTAAAATAGAAATAAAAGATAAAAATTAAAAAATAAGGCAGTGCAGATCTCCACCTCAAAAAAAAACCTCTTTAAAATACTCCAGGAATAAGACCTCAAACTCCAACCTGAACTTGTATTTTTTTTTTTTTTAATTTAAAAATTCTTTCCCTACTGTTCTTGCTCAGTTAATATGGTTTCTGTAATGAGGCTGCTGAACCTCTGCTGTGTTTGGGAAATCAAGGAAGACAAGGCTGTTTGGAAAAGTGGGGAGTGATCCCTGTTCTGAGAACATCCCCCCCAGCTGCCTGACAACTTCCAGTGCAATCAGCTTTCATTATAATGTGCATAATGTGATATCATGTGTGGAGGAAGGTTATAAAAGCAAATGAAATGATAGCAGGTTCTTTTATAACTCACTTAATGCACAAGGTAACTATTTTTACATGCCTTGTTGAAAGGAAAGAATCCATTAAAATACAGATTTCTCTCTCCTTTTTTTTTTTTTTTATTTCTTTAATCACCCTAAAAAAGCTTTAATGCAATAGCAAACAGGCCCTGAGAACCGAAATGCTTAAGGAAAACAGCTGCCTCTATTCCTGGGTACTGGAGATCAGGCGGGAAACAACAACAAAAAAAAATCCCTCTGGAGAGGATGGGGGAGAAACTTCCACGATGTGTGGTCAGGTGGCAACGACTTCAGAGGAAGAAATTCCCTGTTAAACTCCCCAAACTTGCCTGTTAAATCCTTTAACTTAATTTCTTGAATGCATGTTTAATGCAAAAATAAATATCTCTGCAGAGGGGAGTAAACTTGCCAAAACGAGTAAGACACATGCAGCCGGTCCAGACTGGCTGAATCTTTAATAAGCTGGCACTACGTTTTTGGTCTTGCTTGATTTTATTTATTTATTTTTGTAAGTATTATTTTTAATTTGATTTTTCTCTTTCTGCTATTAAAAAAAACAAACAAACAAAAAATAACACCAAAAAACCCCCACACCAACCAAAAAAAAAAAAAATCCCCACCCCATCCTGTTGTCTAGGAAAGGAGGAGAACTATGAGCAGCAAGTACTTGGTAAATATTGACCTCAGTGTCTGAAACCTGCTATTTGATTTCTATATTTATAAGGAAAATTCCTTGGTGAGCTCCGTGATAATTTGTCAGTGACTGCAGCTGGACCAGGGAGAACGCTGGTCAGATTTCTGATAACAGCTTTCAGCTGCATGCTGGAATATTAAGGATGTATCTTCTTATAATTATTTAGTGCTTGTAGCTGCTTTGAGTTTTGGGGGGTTTTTTTCCTTCTTTTTAAACCTCCTGGGTCTTTTGTTGGGAAGTCCATCCAGCTGGGAACTCCAGGTTTCTTGGGCTTGGAAGTGAAAGGTTTGCAGGAAAAATTCTGAGGCTTAGGAAAAGGAATATATTCTCAATTTCTTTAACAAGGTGGTCGCTGCAAAGGTTTCCTTTCATGAAGTGGCAAAGTAAGAGTCTCACATTGAAAAAACAGTTGCCCAGAGAGGTAACACTCCTTTTTTTTTTTTTTTTTTCCCATTTTTTGGAAGAGTTTCAGGGTCTAAGCCATGTTTACTGAGCTGCTGCAGCAGACTTAATTTTTATGAATAAAAGAGGAAGATAAAACTTTTCCCCCTTCCTCAGCTCTGATTTTAATTAACGGAATAAGTTCAATTATAAAATTATGAGCTACTGCAGAGGTTCCTGCTGCAGGGTTGTTTATTGAGTTCAGTTTTTAGAAAGGATCTGTGTTTCTGGGAGTTTGAAGGACCATTGGACAGCTCATTGTATCTTCTTGATTGTTCCATCTTCCTGCATGAGATCTTAGGAAAATTGGGGTGAAAAAGGGGATGGTGGGGAAGAAAAGGAAGCCCTCCCCCCATCCAAAATTATTTCTGTTAGGTGTGGAAACTCTTGCTGGTGTGTGAAAATGGCAGGGAAATAAAACCTCTCTAAATGGGCTTGTTTTATGATACTATTCCAGAATAAGCAAGGCTCCAAAAATCCAAAACTATAAGAGCCTGATTAGTGAGTGTGATGTATGAGAGTCTAATGACACTTGGGAAAAAAAAATAAATTTGACATGTCCAAGAGTTTATTGATATTATTTTATACCTGATAATTTCCACAAATCTCACAAATTACAGGGAGAGAGGAAGGAAATCTGATGCCTTTTTCTTGAGGTGTTGCATTTCAAACTACTTTACAAGAAACTAAAGCCAGAACACTCCAGAATGATTGGTTTAGTGTGAAGGTAGGAAGAAAATCTGGGATGAGTCCCATTTTCCCCCCTCCTGTTTGAATTGGAGGACACATTGTCCCAGGCTCTGACCAAGGTGTTTACAGGAACTTCTTGCCCTAAAAATGGTTTTTTTATGTGGCTTTGCTCCCTGAGCTCTCTTCCCTTACACAGGGCTTAGACCAGGAGTTACTTAATCATCAGCCTGACCTTTATAAAACGAGTTTTGTGTGTCCTGAGGGTCTGAGGGAGTTATTTGGTGCTGTTTCTGTCTCTGCTCCCAGCAGTGTGAGCCTTGCAAAACCCCCATCTCCAACCAGCCCCGTCCCACCCGCGATGGCACCCGAACCTCCGGGAGATACTTGCTTCGTTTTCCTGTCAGTTTATCCGACAGCAAAGTCATCCAAGTTATCCAGGGGGGGTTTGAAACCCCAGACAATCCATTTCTTCCATATCTTTCCCAACAGGGATGGGAATTGTTGCTGTTCAGCCCCAGCTCCTCACAACAGGCAGCAGGGAGTGATGAGATGTCGATAAACCCAACGAGGTCTCCAGTGTCAACTAAGAAACCCCCAGCAGGAAACACAAGTGGGTTCTTAGCTCCAAGCCAGGCTCACATTTTAAACTCCAAAGTGTTTACAGGGCCCAAGGTGATGCTTTCATGGAACTCGTTTAATGAATTAAAAATATTTATTAGGAAGGCCCGGCGAGACGTCGCAATTAAAGAGGGAAGTCTGATTTATGGGGATGATCTTTAGATTGGGAGTGTGCTGAACTCCTGGGAAATGGGGCATTGCTGAGGAGCTTCTCATGCCTCAAGCTTTTGGTCTGTTAGGGGAAGAAGTGAGGGGAAGTTTGGGATTGTGAAGAAACAAAGGGAAATTTGGGGGTGGGAACTGCAATCATTGCTCTGCTTGGGCTTGCTGGGAGAGCGGAGACCAAGCCATAAAAGATACTGATATCAGTTAAACTTCACTGGGGTTTGGGTGGGAGTCCAGATATTGGAAAAACCCTTTGAGAAGGGCACTCTCAACCTCGAACACTGATTTTTTTGGGGGGACAAGGCAGCCAAGCAGGCAGGAGAGTTGAGGGAGGTGCAGCTGTGCCTTAGTGTCCAGCATTTATTTCATCATTTTACATCATAAAACCCCAGAACACCCTGAGCTTGAACGGGTCACTGAGTCATCCCCTGGCCCTGCAAAGGGCTATCCCAAAATCCCACC
The DNA here is from genome assembly GCF_003031625.1 of Empidonax traillii. Lineage (NCBI taxonomy): Eukaryota > Metazoa > Chordata > Aves > Passeriformes > Tyrannidae > Empidonax > Empidonax traillii. The sequence goes on from NW_020956224.1 coordinate 267,146, forward strand.
ACGTGCCTGAGGTGTCCTGGAGCTCTGGCAGCCTTGGGGCTGTGCCCACTGCCCTGGGGAGTGGGTTCAGTGCCAACCACCCTCTGGGGGAAGAACCTTCTCCCAAGATCCTAAACCTGCCCTGGCGCAGCTTCATGATCATGGAATCTTTAATTCAGGCCCATATAAGGAGGGATTTGAGGGAAAATGAATCAGTAATTTTTACTTCTAACAGTTTCAGCAGGTTTAGGCTGGCACAAAGGGCAGAGTGTGCTGTGGCACGTTCTGTAGGTGACGTGTAGCAAAAAAAACAACAATTAATATCCCTAAATGTTAGAACTGCAGAATGTTTTACACTGCCTGAACTCTGAGGCTGTGCAGAAATCATGTGCCACCTCCCAACCAGTCCTCACGTCCTTCAGTAATAACATTTTTAATTCTGTGTTTTATTGCAGGTGCCGTGATTGTATCTTGAGGGTCTTGGGTTACTGGTTGTGAGAAATTAAAATTAAATAGTAAAATATCAAAATTGCAGTGGAAGGCTTGGGCTTTGGATCTGCTGAGCTCTTCTGAATCTCCCAGACAAGCTATAAAACCCTCAGAAAAGGTTTCAAAAATTATGTGGGCAAACTTCCCTGGGAACAATTACTTTGCAAAGGGCTTGCTGTGTGAAGAAGGACTTTGATGGGGGGAGTTTAATATACTTGTGCTATATTTTTATGGGGCTGACATATGCACTTAGCTGAAGTCAAAAAAGACAGACTTTTAAAAATGTATATTTAATCTATAGAGAAGAGCAGTGTAAATATGTAAATATGCCCCTGTGTTCACTCTCTGCATTTCTACAGTGTGCATTTCTGGGATCTGAGGTAGCTGAAATGCTTTGTTAGATCTTATATTGGTGGAATTATTCCCTCCAAAGTCAAGTGTCAGCTGCAATGATGTGAATTCAGGACAAAACCCAATCAAACTGCCCCTCTCCTCGACTTCTTTTTTCCATCTCTGTGTCATTATCAGCCCCTTTAAAAATCCTATTTCCCCCTGATGAGCGGAGCGATTTTAAACAATCCCAATTTACAGAAAGCCTGGAAAAAAACGGCCAATATGTCTACAATAAATATTCTCTTTATTCATATTTATGACATCAACAGAACACCGAACATTAGGACTATCAAATATCCATTCCTATTCGCTGCTCCCATTCAATCTTTCTCCCAGCCTGTGACTGTTGCCAACTGGGGCAGAGGGAGAAGTTTTCCCCTGTTTTGGATAAATGGGATTATCATTTTTCCTTCCCTGTCCGCGATTCCAGCAGCTCAGCTTGCTGTTCCCATCCCTGCTCCGCACTGGGCTCCAAGGGCACCTCGTTGTCCATCACCCAACTCCTTTCACTTTGTTGCTGAGGGTTTTTTTTTGTTTTAGCTCAGGTTTTTCTGGCAGGCGTTTGGATTTGGTGTTGTCTCCTCACTCAGAAGTTTTCTCTGTTAGAACTCCTCTCAGTTGCTCAGTACAGGAGTCGTGTTTGATAAAAGTTTTCAAGACCATTGATATAAGTTTTCAAGAACATCTGTCATCTGTTCTTCAGTCGCTGGCACAAATAATTTGATTTTTTTTCCTTTTTTTTTTTTTTTTTTTTTCCCCATTTAACACGCTGTTCTTTGGGATCCTGATTAAGCACAAATTGTCCTGCCATCAAATCGAGCCATTTCAGTGCAAAATTAGTGCAAAAATAAAGCCCATTAGAAGGGAATGTTGCCACAGGGACTGATGAGTGGAAAATGGAGATATTGGACAGGCAGCCTGGGACTTTTTGGAGTTGGATAAATCCAGTTCTAGCATGTGAGGGGAGAA
>NW_020956224.1:269991-272693 GCF_003031625.1 Empidonax traillii
AAGCACAAATTGTCCTGCCATCAAATCGAGCCATTTCAGTGCAAAATTAGTGCAAAAATAAAGCCCATTAGAAGGGAATGTTGCCACAGGGACTGATGAGTGGAAAATGGAGATATTGGACAGGCAGCCTGGGACTTTTTGGAGTTGGATAAATCCAGTTCTAGCATGTGAGGGGAGAAGCCAATCGTTTTTTATTGCTGGCCTGGATTTATCTGTGGTGTTTTCACATGAACTAGGCTTTAATATGTGTGCTTTTTTAAAAGAGCCCCAGGAGGGTTGGAAAGTGGAGAAAACAGGGAGGGTGATCAGATTAAAAGTGAAGCTGTAACATAAAGTGAATAAATGTTAGGATGGGGTGACACACCCATGAAAAAGTGCTGGCAGTTCATCGAGACGTGATCCATACAGATGTTTTCCCTCCTGAGGAGCAGTTAGGGGGTCCCTGGAGTGTGGTTCTCCTCTTTTATTTGGTCATTTATATTTACTGAATTGCTGGGTTTTTCTTCTTTTACAAGGCAGAGGAGATTCCCTTGTGGGGTATCCAAAATACTCGGTTTGGAAAGGCTGCTGAGGTGCAAAAATAATGCCTGATGGATTCAGCTCTGATCAAAGCCAAATATGGAGACCGGCTACAAGTTTTACTGATTGAAAGGGCTGTTAAGGCTTAGAACTGCCCAGGGCAGGGGTGGATCCCCCTCCCTGGAGGGATTTAAAGCCAAGTGTGGATGTGGCACTTGGGGACACGAGTCAGTGGTGGCCTTGGCAGCCCTGGGGATGGTTGGATTCTGATCTTGGGGGGGCTTTTCCAACCTCAATGATCCCCCTGATTCCATGACAAGGACACCAAGACTTGCTGGCACTTTATCCTGCAGCACATGTTGCCTTTCCCTGGGCCAGCTGGCTGCTCCTCAGGGGGCCTTTCGGGATGAAACATGCTGGGAGAAATAAATAATTATTATTATTATTATTGTGCAGCTATGGTGGTTATGAATGTTTTAATTTATTCATCCCAGACCGGGGCCAAGCTCCATACAAGGAACAAGATGTTAAAAAAACCCGAGTAATTATCTTCTGTAATGGGTGGAATTCTTCTCTGGAGTCTTCTCTAAGTTTTAAGTGTGTCTTTTTTATAAGTTTGTTGGTGATAAATCTTGATTGCTGAGAAGTCTCAGAATAGGAGTTTAATGTGCCCTTTGGAAATGCGTTAAGTCAAGTCTCTGATGGCCTTGAGCCTTCACAAAGAGAAGGCAACTCCTACCTGGGACTGGGGGCTTTTCCTACTTGAATTAACCACCATGTAAAAACTGGTTTTTTATTTATCTATTTGATTACAGAAAAGTTTGTAGAGTGAAACTTTGGAGATAGATTCCCCCCCCTTCCCCCAAAGGTGACAGACATTGGAATAAATACGTGAAGAAAGGAAAACAAAAACAAAATATTTTGACTTAATTTGCTGCCAAAACACCTCAAATCCCCCTGGTCAGCTCGGTGTGAATTTTGCTGCTCCAGTTTGGCCCTCTGAGGGCTGTGCTTGATGACTGGTTTGGGGCTCTAATGTGGAGAGAATGGAAGAATCTGTTGGGAAACTCCAACTATATTGCAAATCTTTGATGGAATATGCAGGGATATCAGCTCAGGATGTGGGATCAAACTGAGGGATTTTTCACTGTGGCATCTTCTGTTGGTGGATTCAAGTACTAAGCAATTGCTTTGTATTTCCTAAATAGCTGCATTTCCTATTCCCCACTTTTGTTCTGCCCTATTTTTAAGATCACAGGCTCTCCACAATATGGAGAACTAATAATAGCTGGGTTTTGGTCACATTGGTGTGGCCCCTCCCTCCTAAAAAATGGCTTAACTCAATTTTCTCTCCAAACTATTTAAGACCCAAATGAAGACTGATCCTCTCTCTGAATTCCCCTTCTGGGGAGCAGCACAATCTGCCTCTCAAACAGGGGGAAAAACTCTCCAACAAAGCTTTATTTGAGGCCAAAGCCAGCAGGACGACACCGTGGATCGTGTTAATAATTTTAATTTTGTGGTGCTAATGAATCTTCTCTCTCTGCCTTGCTTTTTTTTAAGTGGTAGGAGAGTTGTGACTGGAGGGGAGCAGATATCAGAATTACAAGAGCAATCAGGCTTCATAATCACCAGCCAGCACAGGGGTTTATTCCACCAATGAACAGGAAATATTCAGGACAGTGGCATTAATATTTCTTTTTTTGCTTTGTTGGGTCCAAATTAACGAATTACAGCCATGTGATAAAGCAAAAATCCCAGCTGGAGCACAGCAGCTGCCCAGAGCTTTTGCTGCACCCCAGGTGATGATTTCTAAGCTCAGGGTAGGGCTCTTAAAGATGTTCAGGCTCCTCCCATCCGAAAACACCTGGAATTGGGCAACTATTATGGATTTTTTTTGGATGTATTCGGCTTGCAAGAATTTTTTTATGTTCTTGAGCAGAGGAAAACTCGATGCAGATGTGGTTATATTTTAGCTTGTATCACTTGGAAACCAGGCTGGGCAGTGCATTTTTATTTTTATTTCCTCTTTTACTTGAGTCGTGTTCTTGGAGTGCTTGGATACTTTTTTCTTTTTATTATTATTTTTTATTTTCCCCCTTCATTTATTTTTCTGGAATTGGTTCAAAAGGCATTTGCAGAACTTAATGAGACAATTTGCAATTTATCTTTTTTTTTTTTTT
>NW_020956224.1:275398-283759 GCF_003031625.1 Empidonax traillii
GTTAATGGCTTTATCAGATAATTACAGTGCTGGAAACAATATGCGATGTGTGTTGTGTCAGGGGGGTTTGGGATGCACCCCCTCTCACTGGGCTCTCAGTATTAATCTCCTTTCTTCTCTCACCCATTTCAAATGGCAAAAGATGAGCTGGAACAGATGGCCCTGCCATTGTCCCTTTTTGTCCCAGTCCAAATCCCAGGCCTGCTTGTTGTCCCCTGTCACTCTAAGGGAGGATCTGTTGCTACAAGCTCTGCTTGGCTCTTCTCCAACACTTGGGAGAGGTCATAGATGGCTCTTCCAGGGACATTTTACAGGATAAGAGACTCCTCTGCCTCCTCCAGGGACGTTTTATGGGTTAAGGGACTCCTCTGCTCCTCCGGAGAGGGAATTCAGAGTGGGGTGAGGGTGACACAGCTGCACCCAGGGAGGGTTTTGGTGTCACCTGCACCCTGGGTGGTGGGATAAAAAGCCATGGTCCTCTTTGTCCACACATCCAAGTGAAGATTTTGTAACTTGGGCGCAGGATGTGAAAGGCAGGGCTGAGGAGCAGCCCCAGGGACAGTGTGTCACTCCTGGCTGGCCGAGGGAAGGCTGAGTCACAGTTTCTAAATATGCCACCAGTAATGTTAACAGCAAGCAGGGTCATGAGCAGCAGGGAAGAAAACGAGTCTGAGGAGGAGATGTTGTCTCTTAACCCCTTAGGGCTGCTGACAGAGCTCACTGCAAGATTAACTGGCCTTTATTTACAGTGATATCCAACCTTGAATTTAACGCTCAGTGAAGCGTAACCTTCATTCTCTGAGGACTGGACAACTTCCCTCACAGGGAGGAGGAAGAAGTGGATAAGGACCTTTATCCATCCTCTACAACCACTCCTTGCTCTGTGTGACCCTTCCAGGGCACTGAGGCCCTTGTGAGGGTTTTGTGCCCTCAAACTCAGCTTCTAAGGCAGGTTATTGAGTGCTGTGCTTCGTGTCCTGTTCCCTTCTTTTGGCCAGATCAAATACATCTCAGAGCAGAAAATGGTGCTAATAGAGTGTTTGTGCACTTAGAAAGACAAACTGATATATTTGCAGAGCCAGGAGATTGAGTGGAACTTGGATGAGCGAGATATAAAATTCTCTTCCATCATCAAAGTAGCAGCATCAAGCCATGACCTCTCTGCGTTCAGACACTCTACAAGCCAGAAGCAGAATTTAAATGTGACTGGCCTCCTTGTTAGCTTCAAAAAAATGAAAAAAAAATTACTTTTCCCAGCTTTCCAGACTCATTGCACGCAGCCCTGTGCTGGAACATGGAGGCAGCAATTGCTGCAAAAGAAAAAAGTGATTTTTTTTTTTGCCTTTCACCTCCTACTTGTACCAGTGTGCAGGTCCCCAGTGCTTTTTGAGATGCACTCAAAGGGATGTCTTTCCTTGTGAGTCCTCCTCAGTGCCATCATCATCCCCTTGAACCTACCCCAGGACACCTTCTGCAGAGAAGTATTTCAGATTTCATGCAGAGATAATCAGGACATCTCCAGAGAGCTGATGTTGAGCCACTGGGAGATGTGATTTTAAAACTAGGAACTACCTTTTTTTTTTTTTTTTTTCTGGTGGCAACTGAGTTTTGCCTTCTTGGCACACTCTCTCAGGACTTTGTGTGGCCTCTCTGCTGGGAGTTTCAGGTGTCAATTGTCTCGAAAGCTGCACTTGAACGTGTCCCTTGACACAGACATGATGAGCCACACGCTGTCCCATCACTGTCTGAACGTTTCCCATCAGGTTACTCAGACCATGAGCTTTTACAGAGTACAAAAACATGGTGTAGACAGTAATTTCCTACTAAATGTATGATTTATTTTATTAAAGTCAAGCTTTATTATTTATATAACAGCCAAGCTTGGAAAAAGGAAAAAATTCGGATCTTTTTTCCACCTTCCATGAAGTTACTTCATGAGTTCGAGTGAGGGGGTTTTACTGCAGCACAAGACTGGGCTGTGCAATGATTACAATGCAAGATAAATATTCGTAAGCTGTTTGCACATGAGGAAGTTTGGAAATCGATTGTTCTTACGTGAGATCATTTTCTTAGGCCTGGATCCTTCCTGTTGCTTACTCACATTTTTATATGCCTATATAAAAATGTACATAAAAATAACGAGGCTCTTTGGTCTTTCAGTCAGTTCTGGCAGTTGTATAATGATTTAATTTAATTTTTTGATGAATCCAGCTGGATTTAACAGTTCATTTCTACTCTGAAGGTGTCCTGAAGCGTTAACTAAAGTCCTCCTGCTCTCCTACAAGCTCATCAGAAAAGCAGGTGGCCCACACCACCCTTCCCTTGTGTGAGGCACCTCAAGGTGAGGGTTTGTCGTTCTTTAAGGAATATCTTTGTTTAAAACTCTGTCCTACTCCGAAAGGCTTTTTGAATTTAAGTGTTTTTATAAAATCAAGGAGACAAATCAAATTTAGAGCGGCAGCGACTGCTGTGACCTTTCCTTTTGGAAAAACGAAGAGTGGGGGGGTGGGTGGGAAACGGTTCAACTATCAGTCTTCATTTTTTTAAGAGCTGGGAGTCGTTTTCCTTGGCGAAGGACAAATCCGAAGCCGCGCGTCCTCAAATATTGAATATATTTTCTGCTTAGGTAAGAGAGGCGCTTCAGCCCAGCGAGATGGAGGAGATTAAAGCAAGCAGGGGCTGCATCCCTAAATTTAATTGTTTTTTCTGGGAGAGGCCGTGCAGCCTGCCAGGAGATGGACGCCGTGTCAAACCTGGTTCTGTAGAATTGCGCTCAGATGAGCCGCCCTCTAAACACGACCCTGTAGGTGGTGGTGCCTGATGAAATTAGGGAGTGGAAATTTCTGAGGAAGCATTAGGGGAGCACGAGGAAGCGCTTTCAGGGTGTATTGTGTGTTTGGAAGTTGAATTGGGTGGTGTCACAGGTCTGGAAATACGCTCCTGACGAGGTGGTGGCGTAACAGGGAGGGGATGTGATGATGGTTTGGAGTCAACAGCCAATAAATCCTCCTGGGGCTCGGCACAGCCTCGTTTTACTCTCAGCCCTTATCAGCCTGGACACCACGAGGAGATGATGTGCTGCATGTGTGGGGATCAGATAAAGATGAAACACCACAGTTCCCTTATCGAAAAGCTCCATCCTCAGACCACCCTGCAGGGCAAGCCCAGCATTACAGTTTAATATAGAAACTGGGATTAAGGAATGTAATAAAATGTTAGAATTCCTTGAAAATGCTCTTTTTTTTTTTTTTTTTTTTTTTTTTTTTTTTTTTTTTTTCCCCTGCCCTGTCTCCCAGGGTGGAAAAGATCCTGTGAAAAAATCTCACTTTAAGTAATAAATAAAAAATATGTGTATCAGGGCTGGCAAAACCAGGAATTCGGGCCTCTCAAAGCTTTAGAAGTAGAAAGGAACTGGTTTTTTTTTCTCTCTTGTCTTTAAAACATGGGCATCACCTGTTGCTGGTTGGTTGATCAAACTTTCTGAATCTTGGTAAGTGTACAAAAATGTCCATTTTATGTTCTTGCTGTTCGCTCATTGAAATGGGCAGGACCCAAAATTACAGATTAGAAAATGCTCCTGATAGATGATGATGATGATGATAATAATAATAATAATAATCATAATCAGCTACAATAGACTGGGGGTGTCCTCATTTTGGCCGTTGGTGTTTGTGTGGGAATGATTTTCTAAGGGTGATATCTTGGAGAAGCCATTTGGACGTATTTCTCCAGCTGGGGGACTCTTCTTATTTTTTATCTTTTGTTTCCCTCTCGTTCCTCTCTTTTCTGAAAATCTCAATTAGATGTGGGGTTTTCAAGGCTGGAAAACACAGGAAGACCATAACATGATTTCATTTTCCCACGTGAGAGACTCGTTCTGTCCCAGCAGCTTGTTGGGGATGCGATTTAATTTATTCACCCCAATCTATCTGGTGGTTGGTGGGTATAAACTAGTTCTGTGCCCTTCACAACATGTGTCTAAAGGGCATTCCTGAGGAGCATTTCTCCCCTGGAAAGTGCTGCCAATTAGCTTTAGGAGCAGGAAATGAGTGACAACCCGGAGAATGTCGTGTCTGAGGCAGATCTGGCTGCGCTTTAAACAAATGCAGACAGGCAGTAATTAAAATTTAGCAGCCCAAAGTGGAACTGGCTTGATGTGGCGCTGTCAGTGAGACCCAAAGCTTGGGAGTTAACGGTGGATTTTCACCGGATTTTCATCAAGTGGAATGTTCGTGGACAACAGGCTTTGATTTTCCAGTGGTTGACCAACACCAGTTCACAGGAATGAGATACTGATGGTCTAAAATAAACACACAGGTAACCCAAAAGACATTTTTATCCATGAAAACCAGTTTTTTCTATTTTCACATTTAGAGAAGGACTGTATTTTTGACCAATATAGATTACTGAAGTCAATGATACTGTGCAGGAGAGATGCACTTCACTTCTATGGGAGAGTTGGAGCTTTTGACCAAGAATCCTAAAATTAAAATGAAGTTTTCAGACCTCTAAGGTGTCCAAAGGATACTTTAAGCTCTAGTTTAATGCTGTGTAGGTGTTGGTGGTGGCCTTGCTGCTGAAAGTCACCTAAATATGGCAAAGTTTGGGAAAGCTCCTGCTCACAGGAGGTGAGATCAGGTGGGATCCTCTCCCCTGCTCCTTGAAATAGTCCTTTTTTTTGTCTTATTTTTTTGGAAGATACACTGAAAATCGTTTAAAAGGTGCATTTCAGAGCAGCTGCTGAGGGTTGAAAGTCCTTCCCAAAAGCACAACCCCTAAGCAGGTCTGGTGTTCCCTCAACTCCCTTAGACAGAATGAGAGGCTGTGTTGAGGAAAAACCTGCTCCTCTTAATTGCTTTAAAAAGGGCTTTATTTCCTCCATTAAAATGAAAAATCTCCTGCAGCAGCAGCACATAAAAATGTTTTTATGTTTCTGTTTTGAGCTTTCCCTTCAAAGAGTGCTAAAAACCCCATCGGTGGGTGCTACAAACCCCACGTTTTTTTGTGGAAGGTATCTCATCTTGCACAGAGTAAGAACTGAAAAAAAACACCACCACATATCTTTAGCTAGGTCACTGTTACTGTAATTACAATTATTTAGGCTTGAAATGTTCTGTTACAAAGAGGAAAGTTTGTTATTTTAACTATTTTAATCTGGAAAAAATGTGAGCCAAGTGGCTAGCAAAAAAAAAAAAAAAAAAGAAAGAAAAAAATTACCCTGAAGACCCCAGTGGTGCTTCATTCCATATTAACTGATGTTTCTTACCATGAAAAGTGAGTTCTCTCTTAGCAAAATGCCTTTTCTCTTCTGCTGGGCAATTTAAAATTAAAGGTTGACAGGCCACGCTAATGAAATAAAGCGATAAACATTTTCTGACAGGTGCAAAATGCAGCCCGTGCTCGATAAGATTATATTTGGGGGAAAATTTTGCTTGGTAAATCTAATTTGTGTCAGCTCAATATTGGCTTGAGCATCAAGTTCTAATTTATTGAAAGTACCAGCAAAAGACTCTCTCACCGTTTTGTTTAGCACAAAGCAGTCAATCTACGAGGATGAACTTCAGGAAATTCAATTTTCTGAGTCAAAATAATAATAATAGTAAAAAAAAAAAAATAAGAAAAAGAAAAATCCAGGTAAGCAAAGCAGCAAAAATCCCCTCCCCGTGGCTCTTGTCCCTCTGGCCAAAGGGAGAAGCAAAGTGGGTTTGGGAGTGTTGGCCCATTTTTTTTAGGCCACTCTTGCAGAGACTTTTGTGGATTGACAATGAAAGGCTGAAAAGTTGCAATGAGATGGTCTTTAAGGTCCCTTCAACCCAAGCCATTCTGGAATTCCATGGTCCTTCAGGCCAGTGTTTGTCCCCACCAGTTTCCCCAGTGGGATGAGACTGGGAAGGAACTTCCCTCTATTTATTTAATATTGGAGTTATTTTAAATCTCTGCATTTCCACTTGGGCCAGGTCAGCAAAAGGGTGGTCTTTGCTCACTGTGTTATTTATATTTATGATTTCATGGTTGAGTTTATTGAATTTATATATTTATGATTGAAATCCAACTATCACAGCTTTGATATGTTTCCCATTGTAGTTTATTTTTGAGGGGAATATATAAAAACATGAGTGAAAACCAAAACCAGTCCTCTCTCCCAAGGCCTTGGTTCTTGGATTTCAGACAATAAAAGGTGATAATTGGTGGCCAGAGATGTTTAGTCTCGTTTTGGGAGGTTGGAAATGCTGCAAACGTTTTTACTCTGCCCTCTGACTCGTAGAAATGTAATGTTTTATGTTCTTTATGAACACTCAGCTCATGATCTAATTGGGATAAATAAATATAGATTAATCTGACTGCTAATTAAGAGCGGTTAACAAGATCCTGGGTTTATTATGTGCTGTCCCCTGTGTTTTTGTAATAATTCCTTACTGGGTAGTGGAAGATTTGGGGAATTTGCTTATGATGACAGTCCTTAAATGATGAACTGACCTCCACCCGTGGTGCTGACTCAGCAGAATTTGGGGCATCCCCTGGGTGTGAATCCTCCAGCTTTGCTGCTTGAAGGCTGGAGGATTCTCTGAGTTTAAATAAAACCCCATATTACTGGAATCAGCAGGGTTAGAGCTAATTAAAAACGAGGCTTTCTTGGGATTAGGGTTTTTGAGCCAGGCTTTAAATCCCCTTTAAATCCCACTGTGGCAGGTGGGAGGGGGAGGATGGATCATTAACACCGAGAGGCAATGATTCCTGAAGTTGGAAAATTGGGCATCAACTCCACTTTTACCTCCAGGTTCCCCCACAGTTTGCTGTGAAGGGGTTGAAGAGATGCAGCCTGAAATCTCAGCAGCCTTGCCAGGCTGGGAATTGTCTGTCTGGCAAAGTTATGTGGAAAGATCTAAAATCCATGTAGGTTATTAAGCAATACTTCTGTTATGGCTTTTGGGTATAGGTTCTATTTACTTCTTGAACAATTTTCTTGGGTTTATTTTTATTTTTCTTTTCCCCCTAAAGTAAGTGTAAAGGGAATATTTCTCAATTTTATACGTTGAAAGCTCAGCCAACCCCCCATAAAAACCCCTCCAAAAAAGGAGACAAATCCATATGGCATATTTATAGCCAATTATTTTTCTGATTCTTCCTTTCTTCAACTCACAAGTTTTATGGGAGCTTCAGCTTTATCCATTTTCCACTCCAGCAAGCTTTGCAAATAAATACTGATGGTTAAGAAGAGTTACTGATCTGTTCTTAAGCCCAGCTTGATGGTAGCTGTAGTGCTGCTGCTTGTCTGGATCACATTGATCTCGGCTGAATTAAAAGCTCACTCTCTTGTGGGCTGCTCATTTGTACCTTTTAAACACAGAGTTAGAAAACAGCCTCGACTTTAGCAGGAGTAAAAGTAAAAACTGGCTGTATTTGTCAAGCTTGCCGGGACTTTTCTGTTCAAACTCGAGCCTGTGCTCAATTGAACCTCACAGAGCTGCAGTCACAAAATACAGACCAGACAAAACTCACAGGAGGCTATTTTGGGAATGTTTTGCTTATTAAATTTCTGCAGGATGGGGAAAAGATTCTTCTCATCTGCTGCCAAAAAACCTCTTGTTATTATGCAGTTTTTGCACTAGAGAGGGGACTGGAACTGCAGAATTTTTGCATCCACGTGCTCCAGTCTTATCAGCAAGCAAAAACCCTTGCTTTCTGGAATTCTCCTTTCCGGTTGCATCCCTGTGATGATCTTTGGGTTAACTAGCCTGGAGTCGTCATCCTCAGCAATTTCTTTTTGACCCCAGATTGTGTAGCTTGAATACCATCAGTGAGTGTTTCTGGGAGGAATCACTCCAGAATATCTGCATGGAAAGCATGTCCTGTTTTAGCCCAGGGATTAAGGACAAGAATTGTGGGTGAGTGTGATAAGGTGAGGATTAATACGTTTCTTTCTCTACCCTGGTTAACTGTGTTGTGTTTAGTGCTTAAAATTCTTTGCACATCTTCTGCACTTTTTGGTTTTTCAGGATGCCTTTGAACTAAAACAATGTATTTTCCATCCCTGGGAGTGTCCAAGGCCAGGTTGGATAGAACCTGGTCTGATGGGAGGTGTCCCTGTCCATGGCAGAGGGTGGAACGAGATGAACTTTAAGGTCCCTCCCTACCCAAACATTCAGTGATTTTAATGTGTTCAAATATCAAAATGCAGATTTACCACAGTTCTGAATCCCTGAACAAAAGTTCTGGGCTGGAATTTAGTTATGTTATGGATTATTTTTCTTTAAATTCTCCTGAAAGTAGCTTCAACTTTTGGCATCTCGTGGGGCATGACAGAAGAACCTAAACTTACAGCTCTGGATATAGTTAATTTTGGAGCTCAAACAACATCTC
>NW_020956224.1:284468-286851 GCF_003031625.1 Empidonax traillii
AATGCAGATTTACCACAGTTCTGAATCCCTGAACAAAAGTTCTGGGCTGGAATTTAGTTATGTTATGGATTATTTTTCTTTAAATTCTCCTGAAAGTAGCTTCAACTTTTGGCATCTCGTGGGGCATGACAGAAGAACCTAAACTTACAGCTCTGGATATAGTTAATTTTGGAGCTCAAACAACATCTCTTTGGCCTCAGGAGATTGTGTCCTCAATATAATTCTACTGATATTTGGTCTCTTCAGCTCCCCAGAGAAGGTTGGAGCCAGGTGGGGGCTGGTCCATTCTCCAGGGTGACAGGACTGAGAGGAAACAGCCTCAAATTCACCTGCAATTTGTTTGTTTTGGGTTGTTTTGTTTGTTTGTTTGTTTATTTTTTTACCCTTGGTGAAGATAATAATTAAAAATTCAAGTGCCGGTGAGACCCACACAACCACACCTGAAATTTTGTAAATATTTTAATGCAGTGATTTTTCCAGAGATTAAAAAAAATTAAATAATTAAATAAATATTTACAGGCAGAAAACTTCAGGCTTGTTTACAGACAAAGGGCAGAAGTTACTTTTGGATGCCCACATGATGGGAAGGTGTCTATTCTAAGAACACGAAAGGGTAAGTCTGAATGCCATGGTGATGGGAGACTTTTATAGAGTCTAAAATGACTATCTAATCCTAAAATTACAATTGCATTTCTTTGAATTTTCATGGGCTTGTACAGGTATGTAATTTGGATTCAACAGAGCAGATGGATCAAATTAGCAATGTCTTATTTGATAGAAATAACCTTAAATGTGTTCCTATTTAAAAGCTGCCAATGAGGAGCATCCACGTGATGTGCCACTAACTTCGAAGTCATCACGCTCCTTATTTCCAGGTTTTTATCTTGTTCCCTGAAACAAGTTGACTTCTGAACTGCTTTTGAGCCTGATTTGGTCTCTTCTCCCAGTAACAAGTGACAAGATGAGAGGAAACGGCCTCGAGTCGCACCAGGGGAGCAACTTGATATTAGGGACAATTTCTTCAGGTGGTTTTTTTTTTTTTTTTTTTTCATTTATCTTTGCAAAGTCCAGCTAAAAGATACAGGTGTGTCACCTGTTGAGGGATGACCACAATCCAAGAGGAAAATCAGAACCTGCTTGTGGAGACTGTGTTTGATTTATCTCAGACACTCTTGGGGAAAACAATCAAGTGCTTGTCAACAAGCTCGAAGGTCTGAGTTGGAACTGAGTGACCAAAGTTTTATGGAAATAAGTGAACTTTGAGTCAAATTACTTTAAATTTTAATAGCAGGTTTTTTTTCTTTTTACGATTTTTTCTCTTCTTCTTGGCCCTTTTAATTCACTGAAGTATCTTATAATAAGTGCACTCTTTACACAAGAGTAAATTTAAAGTCTTGAGCTGCTATAAAAATCTTAATGCTTGAATATTTGTTCTATGAGAGAAATTGCACTCAAAAACAGGAACCTAATTTTTAATAGTTTTTCTTTTGTCGCATCATTTTCACTGTTTATCTTCATTATCATTGAAATTTTTTCTCTGGAGGTTGAAGATGCCTTGGGAGGGGGAGACAATTATAATCCAAGAGTTTTGTGCCCCAGCCCCCCCTGAATTGCTGTGTTCCATCACAAGGTGGCAGTTCTGTCTCACAGATAACTTTTATTACTCTCTCTTGCGTTTGGTCCTGCTCCCAAAAATGCCAGTCTGTGCCTCCTGGCTCCACTCACCTTTCTGTTTCCTATGAATAAACATTCTTTATATCCCTGAAAGAAGATCTCTTAACAGAGCTACAGGTTTAACTCTAATTCAGTGAATGAACACAGCCTGTAAATAGCAGGGAGGTTGTGAAGCCTCACTTTCTTCTCACGCTGTGAACTTTCATCAAAATGATTTAGGTCAGGGAGTGGCTAAAATTGCTGCTATTGGCATTTTTAAATGCTGATTGGGGATGAATTTATCCTGTTTGTTTTGTTATTTTCTTTCATCATCTTTATTCCAAGGTGATGCCCCTGCTTCCTGCACAGTCTGTGTGAGTGATGAGGGGGGAACTGCTGGAGTCAGGTTGGTGTATTCAAACAATTGTATCACTTTATTATTTTATAAATGGTTAACAGGATCTGAGTTCAGGTGTAGATTAACTTTTGGAATAAACTTTCACGCTTTTTAAGGAATCAGGAGCAGGGATAACCACCTGCTACTGCAGGAGCTGCTCTGGGGAGTGTTTGTTCCTCTTCCCAGTCCTTTAGGAGCCGAAGATCTTGTGATAATTATGTGATCACTTTTGCCTTGTCTGCGGGTTAATTTGCTTCATTTCTCACACAAATCAGTTTGCTCTGTTTTTTGTTGTTGTTGTTTTGTTTTGGGTGTTTTTTTTTTTTTTTTTTT